>NW_001865065.1:37437-60760 GCF_000002865.3 Monosiga brevicollis MX1
GAGAGAGAGAAAGAGAGAGAGAGAGAGAGAGAGAGAGAGAGAGAGAGAGAGAGAGAGAGAGAGAGAGAGAGAGAGAGAGAGAGAGAGAGAGAGAGAGAGAGAGAGAATGAAAAACAGAAGGGGATCAGTATTGCCAAGTGAAAGGAGACGGGGAGCCGAGTTGTTGTCGGCGGGTTTACTCCAAATGGCACCATACTGAGGAGATGAAAGAGATGAAAAAAAAAGAAAAAAAGAAAAAAACGTGTGTGTGTGTGTGTGGCCATTGGGGTGGAGAAATGAGCGGAGAGGAAGAGGAAGAGGAAGAGGACGAGGCAGAGGAAGAGGACGAGGAGGGAGGGAACGAGCACGATGTAGATGGCTTACGCGTTGGTTGGGGGCGGCGTGCACATCAGGAATGGCACCAGGGACGATAAAGTTGAGGGTGGCGCAGAGGGCAACTCCATCACGCAACACTTGAACAAAGTCGACCAGGGTGGAGATCTGGGTTGAGATGGTGCCGGCGGCTTGAAACCAATGGAGGGCCTCATCCCACTCCACCAGGGCGGCCATGGCACCGAGTCGACGAGACCCGCCTGGCCAAGTGTGCCGGGCTAACGACGCTGTGACTGGCACAGATGACGCCAGCAAGGCCAACAACCACAGGGGCTATGCAGCAGCCAGTGCACGCTTGTTGCACAGAGGCCGATAGCGCGCGTGCGCGACCCTGCTGAAGAGGATCAAGGGTCGAGGGCAAGTTCAGTTGAAGCCAGCGGAAGAACGTCAAGCGTGTCAAGCGTGTAGCAAGAGAGGATGGATTTGGCTGGGTCGGTCGGTCGGTACCAGAGGCCCGCAACTGAGCCCAACACGTACCTCACCACCGCCTTTCAAGACGCGGAAGCAAATCGAAAATCCAAATGAAGCGCGCCAATGCGATGCCACCGATCGACGGAGAGCAGAGAGAGAGAGAGCAGAGAGAGAGAGAGAGAGAGAGCAGAGAGAGCGCAGAGGGCAGAGAGAGCGCAGAGGGCAGAGAGAGCGCAGAGGGCAGAGAGAGGGTCCTCCACAATAACAACAATACGAAGAGAGAGAGAGATGATTGAACAATGATGAGATCGAACCGAGAGAGAGAGAGCGAGAGCGAGAGAGAGAGAGAGAGAGAGAGAGAGAGAGAGAGAGAGAGAGAGAGAGAGAGAGCTTGAGAGGGAGAGAGAGAAGGAGAGGCATAAACAGCAAAAAGAAAGGGAGAAGAGAATGAATTGGAGAGAGAAGAGAGAAGAGAGAAGAGAAACGAAATTGAGAGAAAGAGGCAAGAAATGTCAGATTTGACTGGCTGAGCCGCGTGCGTGTGCGAGTGGGATTCATCTCGTCACATCTCGTCGCGGCGCCATTCCCATTGGCCTGCGTCCTCGCGCCGTCCCATCTTTCATCGCCTTGCTTGTTGGGTTGATAGAGGCGGCAACGAGTAGGCAGCGCAGCAGCACGACAAACGTCCAATATGCCGACTTTTGTGCTTTACCTCCGTGTCGAGGCCGAGGTATGTGGCGCGCCCCTCTTGCTGACACGGTTGGACCGACCGCAACACGTTATGCACGCGCTGCTTGTTGCGGGCTTGTTGCTCGCCTGGAAGGAGGGGCTCGCGGCGTGGTGGGGTGGGCTTCTCACGGCATGGTGGGGTCGGTTTTTGGATTAGAACGTGGCCGAGGTGAAGCGGGCACCAGGCTCGGCCTTTTGCGTTGACCTGCAACAGGCAGCTGGTAGTGAAATTCGCGAGAGCGTCTGGATCGACCCAGCAGAGGAGCACGAAGTTGATGGCAGTCGCGGCACGGCCAACTTTGTGATGAAATGGTCCAAGCAGGATCGTAAGCCCTGCACCGTCAGCATTGTCGACCTCAAGGGCAAGCTCAAGTCGGCCGTCGATGCCCAGTCCCGAGAGTGGACTCCGATCGCCGCCTTTGAATGCCGCGGCTGTGACATCATCGCCTTTCACCCAGACGACAACTTTGTTGCCACCTCGACCGAGGGCGCCCAGTTTACCGAAGTCGATCTGAGCGACGAGTGGGCCGACTACGATGATGAGCACGACCTCTCCGTTTCCATCCTGGGCCTTGAAAGCAAAATCGAATCCGCCTAAACGAGCTCCGCCCTGTCATCCCTCCGGTGCGACGTCAGAAGCACATCGACAAAGAGTAGGGCGCCTCGCGCTTCTCATCTCCTTCAGCCCAGTCTTGACTACTCTGTGTGTAACTTAGACTTCTTGAGCAGCTGCATGTGCCCTATGCGTGAAAGTGTGCATGCGTGTGTTTTGGCAAGCAAAAGCGGCCAGGCCAGCCCGTGGAAATGGAGCCTGGCTGCCAGCATCCGCACAGCATGGGTGGTTCTCTGACACCACCCATTTAAAGCCGACAGCAGGCAACATGAAAGAAATAGCAAAGGGAAAGCGTTCCCATCTCAATTGCAAAAGGGGAATACTGCTGACCCCGCCAACTAAAAGCAACAACACACTAACATGTAAGCCCAACGGCAATTGCCGTCACCAAGCAGACACACAGAGACGCACGGAGCCACACAGAGACACAGACACACAGAGACACGCAGGACATCCAAGATTGGCAGGCTTCGGGGCCAACCAGCTTCATGCGGCAAGGGAAATCTTGGCGCGTTTTGCTGCTGCACGCGTAAGGCGTCGCGGCACGTACAGTTCGGCCTCCTGACCCGACTCGGGGATGAGCGGTACGGTAGACTGTCGCTCAACAGCGGCCACGGGTTGATCATCGGCCTGTGGAAAGAGTCGGCGATGACTTCTTCGCGACCCAGTTTGGGTTACCAGAACGACGGCGTCGCCCATGTTCGGCGTCAGCTCGCGCTGCAACGATACACCTGGGTTGTCCTGTCCGTGTAGATCGGTCCAGTCCACGGTAGCTCCGGCCAAGGTTTGGTCAAGATCTGCCACGTGCTCGACAGATTGCTTTTCGCCCACAGCCCGCTTGTCCCGAGCGGCCGCCGCAGCCGATCGCATCTGTTTGAGATGGGCTGTACCAGGCCGAGGCAGCTTGGCTGCCACGCCCGCAATTGGCGCCTTGGTCTCGGATTGGGATTTGACCCGCTTTTGCCGAGCGCGCCGGCGGCTTGCGGGTTTGCTTGCTGCTGCAGCTTTACTCGTCTTGGGTTGCTGGTGCATGACAGACGTCAAGCGTTCCACTAGAACTGCCTTGGTGCCGGTGACGGCGTGGCCCAAGCGCTCCAGCTCGGCGCGAAGCTCAGCCACGCGTAGCTTGGTGGGCTGGCATCGACGCTCCTCCAGCGTATCGGGGGCACAGTGACTGGTAAACACGGTGGGACTCTTGGCCCGCTCCAAAACCTGAGCCACCGTGTCGGACACGCCTTCCGTCAAGGGCTGGCACGTCGGACAAGCGTAGCAGGTCCGTGCATTGATGATCCACGACCGCACCGGTCCTCGGCACCGCCCGCAATGCTTTTGATTGTAAATGTATCGTCGCATCTTGGGTCGTCCTAGCCGGCGCGCCTCCTCTGGATCCACCGTGAGGATGCTGCCCACCTCAAAGCCTCGTTGCAGGAGGAGCACGGCATGGCGCCAAATGGTTTCAAACTGCTCCTCCTCCAGTAAGGCCGCAGGAATCTCAGGATGCACACCAGACTTGAACAAGATTTCGGCCCGATAAATGTTGCCTACTCCTGCAAAAAAACCTAACCCCAAGCGCCAGACGACTCATGAGTTGCGTCAAGCCCATCACAGCTTCCACTCAAGTGCACGACGACAACGACGACAACGACGACAACAAGAACACCCCCCAAAACCAAAGAATGCAGAGCCGTGATACACGAACAAGCCCCTACCTTGATCCATAAGGAGTGCGCCGATGGACTTGCGCGATGCCTTGACGCGGGGCCAAAGAACCGAGGGCTGAGCATCGCTGCGCAAGGGATCTTCGCCCAATTCACGAGCCTAGATGACAACCATCGGCAATTTGACATGAGCACCGAGCCGACCGCGTGCTGTCACGCAGCTGTAGCGTGTCAGATTCTATGACTGATTTCTTTCAGAAACTAATAATGCGCTGGGATGGGGCTGTTGCGCCACAACCAACCTTGGCCTTGTAGCCTGCAAGGTCCAAGAGGCGGACGGTCATGGCTGAGAGGTGGGCAACCAGGCCGGCCTGCTCGTTGACGAGGCGCAGGCGCGTGGTAGCAGTGGGTTCCGGGGCCTTGTCCAAATCAAAAACCGCAAAACGACCCGACATGCCAAAGTGAACGTGCACAATGGCCACGTTGGCTGCTTCGGGACGAGGGCCGAAGAAGTAAAAGAGGTTTTTCCCGTGAACCTCAATGCGTGACAAGGGTTGACCATCGATGGCTCGTGCTCCTTCCACAAACCGCCCATTGGGCGAGGTGCAGACGAAGCGCTTCTTGAGCAATCGCCGGCGATGCGCTGCCGCTACGCGATGGCAGCTATGTCCCTCAACCATCGTGTCCCAACAAGAGGTCCACCCCACAGCAAGAAGGCAGTTCAAGGTACACGGCGGCGACGGCAGCGGCGACGGCGACGGCGACGGCGAAACGACGATGGCGCTGGCACAAGCGAGCCAAGTGGAAAATGAAAATCGGGTCAAGTTCTCCTCCAGGCTCTAGCCAGCTCTCCTTCCTACTCTTAAATCGCCCCTCCCTTTGGGCGCGTTTTTAGCGATCAACTCGTCAACCAGACATTGCAGCCCCCCTTTCTCCTAACCTGCCGCATGCTGGCCACAACAATGTTTGACGAGCGCCAGCGCCATTTGGGGCTGATCATCACAAAATGGCTGACAATCGGATAAAACTTTCTGACATTTGAGCGGAAATTAAATGAAAAGACCTCGTCATTTTTGAAGTGAGGTTTGGGTTGCACTTAATGTCGCATGAAAAGAAGTTGTTGTCGCGCCTCTTCTTGTATGAAAGAAAATAGATGCGATTCCCTTGGAAGAACATGTTGTAGATGCAAACGTTGTTGCAGTAAATTTCCCCGTGCGCTGTTTCATCGCAAGCGCCCTTGAGCAGCCACAAGGTGAGCCGACCAGCTCGTTGCGCATGCGCATGTGTGTGTGACCTTCACCAATGGTGCTCCCTCCACCCGGGGCGCCAAAGGCCGCGATCGTGGGACAGGATAATCAGCTCATGAGCTTGCTGGTTCAGTCTGGGGTACGCGGGTGGGGCGGTAGCGGTCCCTCCATCCACATACACTCCTCTCCGTCTCGTTTTGGTGTGTGGTGCGCAGCATCTCACTCCGTTGTGTTGTTTTGCGAACCCAAGATGCAGAACGGCTCCAGCTGAGGAAGAGGAAGGGTCGCGCATGCGGCAAATCAAGAATCCGGCTCGCATACAGACCTGGGTCTTTGTCCCTGGCTCGAGTGACGACACGCGTCTTTCAAAGGCATCTTGCTTGACCTTGATTGTGGTTGGGAGGCCAACCCAGCTTCCTTCAGCTGCTGGGGGTTTCCATTTTACCGATCCACCTCTGCTGCTGTTGTGCCGGGCCGAGGGTGGGCCTGGCTCACTGCAGCGTGTACATGTGGTTTGAACGCATCAGAAGCATGAGCTCGCGCATGTTTACGCGGGCTAAAACAGCCTTTTTGTCGCTGTCTCCCCACCACCTCGCCTTGGCCGTGGCCGTGGGCTGCACTGGAGGCTTGTTTCCCATTCCGGGGGTGACGACCCCGCCTTGCCTCCTCCTGGCTGTGCTCGCTCGTCTTCCAGCCGCTGCTCATCTCGTCGTGCAAGGTACGGTGTTCCTGTGCCCTCTCTTTGATGTGATGGTCATTGCTGCACAGCATCAGCATCAGCATCAGCAACTGCCAGCCTCTGGTCCGCCTGTGGCCCCACAGTGGCCACATCGAATTGCGTAGCCCGTTCCCTGCAAGCCGGGTGGCTCGCAGTTCTCAATTGCTGTTCTGCTTTCTTTGGGCACCCCCCCCCTTTTTTTTTTTTTGGATCAACAGTGATTAATTTTAGCTTTACCATCTTTCAGCTGCTCTGTGTGTCAATTTTTGCATGTTTGGGCCAAGCCTTGCTCAAAGGCGAGCTCGAGGGCCAGGCGGCATGTCGTGAAGAACTGTCAGACATTGTTGGGGCGGTCAAGCGTGAGGGCTTCAACGCTCTGACCAAGTATCTCAGCGCCTTTGGCACGGCCTGTCTCTGTTGGCTCATGTTTCTTCCGGTATGCCTCCCTCCCCCAAACTTGAGTCTTTCGCACCGCATCCCATTCTGTGCCTGGGACTGCCGCATCTGGCCGCGATCAACCCCGAAACGGTGTTTGGTGTTCGTTGGTGTTCTTTGGTGTTCTTTGGTGTTCGTTGGTTTCCCCCTTGGCTTCTTTTCTGGCTACGATTCCGCGAGCATGCGCTCTTCTTCTCATCATGTTGATCCTGCGATGGCAATGGGTCTGCGTGTTCGTAGGCAGCCTTTTCCTTTGTATATCTATCCGTGCGAATTGTCATGGGACTGCTGCCAGCCCGATTTACGCACCGGCCTCGAGCCCCGGCTGACGTGGCTCTCCTCTCCTCACCCAAGCTCCCCCACGTCCATCCCGATAGCCACGCCATGTTGGACAAGAAATGAATAGCTCGGATAAGTGGTCGGGGAACGGGAACAAGCGGCTAGGACATCCCCTTGCCCCAGCTCGAAGCCCCAGTGTCCGTGTGCCGTGTCCCTTGTTTCGCCACTGTTTGTTTCTAGACTTGTCCATGGCGACGCTCCAGCCTTCCACTGTCTCTGCCCAATCTCGATCCTTTGGTGTGGTTCATCCATTGCTCGAGAATATATTATAACATAAGACACTCGAGTCGCAGTGCAGTGGGCCGGGTTGCTCGTGGCTAGTGCATGCCCACCACAATCCCAATTTTTCTTCCCATGAGTGCACACGTCATTCGGCCGTTGAAAAACAAGGATTCTGGCCCGATGTCAACATGATTTCCTGATGCATGGCATGCATGGCCAGGTCATGCACGCTGACGCGCCTCCTGCCCATGTGGTCGGTCACCAACAGTCGATCTTGCTTGTGCCGTTCTTGAAGAAAAGGTCCACGTGGAGTGCGCCATCATTGCGGCCTCTGCGCCTCAACAAACGTCTTGCTGCTTGACCCATCTGCTTCACTCCAAACCCATCGCCTCTCTCTTTCTCTCTCTCTCTGTTGCCGGCTCTCGCCGTGCGCCGTGCGCCGCGCGTTTCCCCCTCTCCCGCTCGCCCCAGCCCGCTCGTCCCCATCATGATGAAACAGCCAGTCGTGCGCCACGTTCTCTTCCTCTCTATTCATATGGAAGACACTGGTTGGTGTGCTCGCAAGCCCTTCTTCCCGTCACGTCACACCTTTCATAACCTTCACGGTGTAACCGAACGGGCTGCTCTCTGACCCCCGTGTCATGATGTTTGGTCGAAGAAATTGGACCAGATGACACAAACCTGTACTTTTGCTACACAAGATGAACACGATCACTCTTACAAAACCTCAATAACCACAATATCTTCTACAACAAGTCCCACCCTGTCAAACCCGTTTCACCTTGTGAAACTCCCCCAATCTCTCCAAAACACACTGACATTCATCCCCAGCCCCCTACGCCCTTACCGCTTTACCCTTACTACCCATTACCACTCCTTACTCCCCCTTAGCTTACTTACGACACTGAGTCAGTGACCGCTCTTTTCAGAGACACGTGCGCCTGCTGCACCTCGATGCTTCAACGCCTCCATCTCCTCCGGCTCCAGGTAAGGTACTGCTCCTGCGCCGACTTGCCCTTGGCTTATTTTTATTTCTGCTTGTTTGCTGACTCTCCGGTTTGGTCCCCGGTTCCCTGGTGCTTGTTTGCAGCTTGCAACCCCCACCCGCTTGCCACGAACCAACGTCATGCTGCCCCCACCACCACCTCTGCCCAAACCCATTGGCCAAAGCGCGACGCACGCCATTGCGTGTGAAGGCCATGGTCACCAGGCCCAGCGCCAGGCCCTTCGGCAAATCATCCGCCAGCAAGCCTGCAACAGCAGCAGCCCGGACCGGGGAACCGACCTCAACCTGCTCGTCAACAAGGCTCCCACGTGCCAGTCACGCACGGCCGAACCCACCGAGGATGACGATGACACCGACCGGGCCATCTTCCTTTTGGATTTGGCCCAGGTTGTGCGCCAGCAACGTCGCTTCGAGCGCCAGCTCCCCAATGTCCAGCCCTTTTACGCCGTCAAGTGTAACCCAGATCCCCACATCCTGCGCGCCTTGGACGCCCTCGGTGTCAACTTTGACTGCGCCTCAAAGGGCGAGATGGCTCAGGTGCTGGACATGGGCGTGGCTCCTGAGCGCATCATCTTTGCCAACCCGTGCAAGCCCATCTCTCATCTTCGCGCTGCTCGTCGCTGGGGCGTTCAACTCATGACCTTTGACAACGAAGACGAGCTGGACAAGATTCATGTTCACTATCCCGAGGCCCAGCTCGTCCTGCGCGTGCTGGCCGACGACAGCAGCGCCGTCTGTCGCCTCGGCCTCAAGTTTGGGGCCCCTCTCTCGGTGGTGCCTCGCTTGCTCCGCCGTGCACTCGAACTGGACCTCAACCTCGTCGGTGTGTCCTTCCACGTTGGTAGCGGGTGCACGGACGCCAATGCCTTTGCCGATGCCGTTCATCGTGCCCGTCAAGTCTTTGACATGGCCACCGAGCTCGGTGTCTGCCTCAAGATTCTCGACGTCGGTGGTGGCTTTCCCGGCGCCGATGAAACCAGCACCAACTCGAAGGACGTGACCTTTGCCGACATTGCCCACCATCTTCGTCAGGCCCTTCAGCGCCACTTTGGTCACTTGCCTGACCTCACCATCATGGCCGAGCCTGGACGGTTCTACGCCCACTCAGCCGTCACCCTGGCCGTCAACGTCATCGCCCGCCGTGGCGCGTCGGGTCGTCCCGGCGAGGAAGATCACGTGCGCTACTACGTCAGTGATGGCGTCTATGGGTCCTTCAATTGCCTGCTCTTCGATCACGCGTCGGTGCGAGGCCTGCCCCTACTCCGGGCGGCCGACGCCGATCATGACCCCAACCACGTTGACCATGACCTTAAGCTTCATGCTTCTTCCGTGTGGGGTCCCACCTGCGACTCCCTGGACTGCATCGCCCGCGAGGCCCAGCTTCCACTCCTCGAGGTGGGCGACTGGCTGGTGTACCACGACATGGGTGCCTATACGGCCTGTGCTGCTTCCACGTTCAACGGCTTTGTTCGTCCTCGCTGCTACTACACCTTTGGGGCGGATCCCATCGATGCCGTTCTGGAAATGCTGCCCAACACCTTCCCCCTGCACGGTCATCTGATGCAGCTTGCTGCCGCGATGCAAGGCGCAATCGTCGCCACCTCCACCATCACCGGTCGTCCAGACGCCCACGTCCTGGTGGAGGGTGACTTGGAGGACACCACGACAGCTTTGTCGGTCTCACCGTCACTGGCCGAGCTCTCGCTGATGGGTCCCCCCAAGCCCGCGCCCTTTCGCCCGTGCACCGTCCCCGCCTATCGGTGACGCCTCGCAGCCGCGGGAAGCGGTGCAGTGCAACTTTGGCTGTCAGCTGCCACCTCGTGCCACCCGGACAGGGTTGCAGCGCCTCCTCTTGTCGATCGGTGCTTGGACTTTGGGCTTGACCTCACCTCTAAAGTGTTGCCAGCTCTGCGCGTGTCCTCTCGCAGGGTGCCAGGCCATCAATCGAGTGACTGCACACACATTGAGTGACACACATTTGTTCCATCGGCAGCTCTTTTTGAATTTGTGTTTCTGGTCAAGGCCACAAACACCAATGCGACCACTCGATCCTCCCCGTTCCAAGCCAGCTCGCGAATGCCAAGTCGCGAGGAATAAAGACCGTGAGACTGCATGGGGGTCGGGAGAGGTTGAGAGGGACGGAAAAAGCAGCTCGCATGTCAAAGTCAAGCAAGTCAAAGACAAGAGAGAGGGAGAGGAGGGGGGTGGGGGAGAGGAGGAGAGGAAGAGAACGAGGGGGAGCGATGAATTGTAAAGCAGACAGGAGTGACCGGTCATTAATCCTATGCTCCGTAGTAGAGCGGGCCAAGGCATCAGGCTGAGTTATATGGAGTTTAGTTGCACAAAAGACAGCTTGGAGTAAGCGAAAGTAGGAGGAAAATAGAGAAAAAAAAGACTTACATGTAGTAAAAGAAACAGAAAGGACGACGAGACACGACACACACACACAAAAAAAAACTTCATTTCGACGGCAGCGTGCAACCTCTTCAACAGGCTGTGGTGAGTGCGTGCGGATGAGTGCCTCTTGAAGCCGGGGGGGAAGGCGCTGGGTGGGGTGGGGGGAGGAGGGGGAGGAGGGGAGTCTTTGGTGCCGGTGGGGCTTGCGTCAAGTGGTGGGGTGTGTGTGGCTGGGCTCAGTGGTATGTTTGTGTGTGTAGGGGGGCTGGATGATAACTGAGATCCGCCGCCGTCATCGGCCTGGTTCGGCGCTTGGAGCGCGCCAGGCGATCGACCTGGCATCATGGGGAATCAACTGACGGCAGCACCCTCTCAGGTTTGCTGAGAACGATGGCGTCACCCCTTGTCTGCTTTTGGCTTGTGCCAAATAGCTTTAGTCCCCCGTCGTTTCCCCTTGTTTCAAAGACACTAGCCCGCTCTTCTCGACATCGATGCCATTTCGTCACCTCAATGACCGATGCTCGTCTCGGTGTCCTTGGTCATCTTCTGGCCTCTGGCCGATCATCCCTTCGCCCGGAATCTTGTGCGGGTGGACTAGGTGCAACCCTTGGAGATTTACTTTGCCGAGCTGTCTGGGTATACTTACCTCTCGACTGTGCACAGCACTCGCTTTCTTAAGGTGGGCGCCTTTTCTACTTTTCTACCAGCACTGCAACCTATTTTGCCTCGAGCCAGCTGTTTTGTTTGCTCCTGGCAGACGTGGAGCATTGGCTTTAAAATTATGACTCATCGTGTTTGCTCTCAATCAACATACATGTGCGTAGACGGCTTTGGCCAACGTCCAGGGCGACCGCCGTATCGTCAAGGTCCTCGTTTATCCAGATGCCAAGGCCAGTCAGCAAACTGCGTCCTACGAACGGGAACGCAACATCCTTCGTCACTACTGGGAACAGCTGCATGCCTCCCCGCACGCCCTGTGCTACGACAAGGACCCCATCACCTCCAACAACGCCGCTTTCCTTCTTCGTGACTATGCCTACACCAACCTCTATGACCGGCTCTCCACTCGCCCACTCCTCAGCCGGCTCGAGAAGCTCTGGATGCTCTACCAGCTACTCCATGCTCTTCGTGATGCCCATGCCAAGAACATTTTTCACGGTGACCTTAAACCCGACAACATTCTGCTGACCTCTTGGCAGTGGGTCATGCTCTCTGATTGGGCACCTTTCAAACCTGGCATGCTGGCCGATGTCAGTCTTTGCTCGTCCGCCCGCTGATGGCGCATGGCCCGGGCGTGCCCACGGCGCGCTTGCCAACGCACCGTCCACTTTTTGACGCTTCCCTCACGCCCCCCGCCCCGACAAACCTATTCATCCTTCACCATAGAACAACCCCATGGCCTTTGACTTTTTCTTCGACACCTCCGGCAAACGCTCTTGTCTGCTGGCCCCTGAGCGGTTTTATACACCACGCTCCAAGGACGGCAGTACGTTTTGCTTCGCTCTGACTGAAGTGATGCTCACGCTTATAGATGCTTTAACGACAGCTGGCGAGGAGGTAGCTTGAAAGCAACTGCTTGCTCATTCCGTTCGTCGCGCCGCTGTCACAGCCGAGGAACTATATCGCGATGAAGCACTGACCGCTGCCATGGACATGTTTGCCGTTGGGTAAGTTTTGTCCATCATTCTCGCCATTCCTGTTCTGAATACGCACGGCACCTGCAGCGCTGATAAGGCGCGCCTCTTAAATCCCACGACGAACCTTTGTCTCAACTACACCCGGTATTTCGCTCTACCCTCACCTGACCCTAGCTGCATCATTTTTGAACTGTTCACGGATGGTCTGAACCTCTTTGACTTTTCCACCTTACTCACTTATCGCCTGGTACGTCCAAATTATGGAGACCAGCATCAAGTTGCCTGTATCAAAGTGCGCAACAATTTTAGCCTCATCCTTCCCCATTTGCTTGTCTTTCCCCGCCTCCACACACTACGACGTCCCACAGAATCAGAGCACCATTGATGACAAGTTGGCGCAGCTGGATGAGCCTGCCATTCGAGACTTGGTGCAAACTCTTGTGCAGCGCGACCCCAAGCTGCGACCCTCAGCTGCGCAACTTATGGAGCAATTGACCGGCTCGTTGTTTCCAAGCGCCTTTGCTGGTTTGCACACCTCACTGGAGAAGCTTCCCCTGATTCGCTCCTCCCAGCATGAGGTCTGCATCAACTCCGCCGCAGCAACGCGAGTCCATCACATGGCCCGAGAATGCAACTCCTTGTTGAAGGCAGCAGGCCAGAGCTCCATTGACCAGGGTACGCCTGCGTCAGATTCAACCGCCCTCTGTCTCTTGAGCCTCCGGGCGTTGAAACTCACTTTGATTACGCCCATGTCACATTGCTTTCCTGTTTTATGCTTTTTTATTTTTATTTTCAATTTTTTGATTTTTGACCCATTCTTGATATTCATGCAGCGGCGGTGGGTGTGGTGGCCACCAACGTCCTCTTTGCGAACCTACGCCACCTGCACCAACTTCAGGCCCAGCTCACCTGTGTCAATACCGTGCGCAAGCTCATCCCCTGCGTTGACGATGGAATTCGGTCGGTTATTGCTGTTGAGCTCACCCTCGCTGCAACTCATTTGCTTCACCCTGACTTTGAATTGGTGCCCCTCACACGAATGGCATTGGTGACTGTCAGCTTGGAGCGGTTTGTACCCCACCTGACTTACCTTTGTCTGAAGCAGCATCCAGCTCGCTTAAGGGCTTCGGCGCTGTCGTAAGTTTGATGTTTGCAATTCTTGTTTGAGAAATCATGAACGACCAAGCAAAACCGACAACAGAAACACCATCACTTGATACTTCCTGTCTCCCCCACCCACTTGCCAAATGAATACATCGCTGTTCTTACCTCATGGCCGTGTGCGTGGTGCAGAGCCCTGCTGTCAGCGTTGCAGCTGGTGAGCAAGGTTGAGCTGGCGCATGTTCAGCTCTTCACCCATTACATCTTCCCAAACTTGCTGCACCTGATCGAAGATGATGCTCCGGTAAGCGACGCGCTTTTGTTACGGCAGGCAGGCTGAGACCTGCCCTGTTACTTTGCCCATTCAATTTTCGTGATATGCGGCGTCGTTGCATCAAATGCGCTTTTTGACGTGTCAGCCCGCATGAGGCGTGCAAGAGAGAGCTCGGGCGAAGGCGATCAAACTAGCTTTGCTGGCCGGAATGTACCATTCACACCATCCTTTGGCCCCTAGCTCGCATGCCGAGTGGCTTATGCGCAATGCTTTGCCGATCTGGCTGATTGTAGCAAGCGGTTTCTCGACTTGGCGCAGGTAACGATGGCTCCTTTTCGGGCGCAGCGCCTCCCTCTGGCTCGAGTACCTTGCGTGTTGGCTTCGAATGCACCTCTTACTGTCCAATCTGCCGTCCAGTCGGATGTGGCTGGGCAAGAACAACTGGCCAGCACCGGCAAGGACGTGTATCAGCACCAGCTTGTCCGTCTCCGGGACATGCTTCAGGTATCGATGCCCTCCGTGCAGCTCTGGTCGCGATAGCAATTCCATGTTCCTATGATATGCTTTCTTTTCAAACTAACCTCAACTGGGTTCGTAGGAGCACCTTGAGTTTATCGTCAAAGACTCATCATCGATGGTGCGTCGAGCCTTTTTGCTATCGAGTCTGGACCGGCTGTGTCCCAGCCTCGGTCCCACCAAAAGTAAGTTGCAAATGCCACCATCTTTTCTGTCAAACGAGTCCTAAAACAGGCTTGCACATAATATGCTGCCGGTCACACACCACACAATGGGCTCTAGCTGCCACACAGTTGTTGGCGCACATGATGTCCTACCTGAACGAGCGCAATGACTGGCGCCTGCGAGCTGCATTTTTCACCGGCATTTCGGTTAGAGGATGGTGTTGCATCCGCCTTGTACACAGTCTGGCTCCGGTGTGTTGCATGCACGGCTTCACTCAACAATTTGACGCTACACGCGCTGGTTGGTGTGCATCTGGTGCTTTGTAGAATGTGGCGGTATATCTCGGACGAGAGAACCTCAAAGTCGGGCTCGACCCATTTCTTATTCAAGGTCTCAGTGACAGGTGTGTGGTTTTAAAAAGCGTCTCTCCTTCGCCCGTGCGCTGTGCATGCTTTGTGTGTGTTGTCCCGCTTATTCATGCTCTCCCGGGGTGGACAGTGAGGAATTTGTGGTTCATCACACGCTACAAGCCATCATCGAAATGACAAAGGCCAACATTCTACCTGCGGGCCGCAAGCGCGACTTTACCAAGACCGTTTTCGCCCTGTTGCTGCATCCAAAGTATGCTCGTTGTCTTTATTTGGGCTGAAAACATGGCTCAAAATCTCCGTCCGTCATTGGCCGTGGCCATGCTTGCACTTTATTGTCCATGTGTCAACCCTTTGCAGTCTGTCTGTCCTTATTCTGTCTACATATGGGCCTCCCGCTGTCTTCTCTTTGTCTGACCCTCTCGTCTTTCACGGATGCACCCGCGCACGCTTGCCAGCAATTGGATTCGGGCCGCAGCCATCGATTATGTGACCACAGTGGCGGGAATGATTTCGGAGTACGATATGCACGCCTACCTCATGCATGAGCTCAAGGTACGCATTTATTCGTCTGTCTCCATTTGTCAAGCAGCTCGCTTGTGCGCTCCGAATGCTCCTTTCAGTCCACCCTCACCTGTGTGCTCCATCAACAGGGTTTCTTGGCCTACCCAGTCGTTTCGCTCTTGGACAAGGCACTCCTGATTACCGCGCTTCGCCCACCTTTGCCCCGCGGTCTTTTTGAAGTCTTGGTGACGCACGAAAATTTTGGAGTGTATGTCTTTTCCCAACTTGGAGTTCAGTCGATGAGTGTTTTTCTTACTTTGCTAGACTTATCCATCAAGCTCACCGTTCCTGTCTCTGCGCTGCGCCCTTTTGATGGATCCGCGTATCAAGCGTGGAGGAGCTCTTGTCTGAGCTCAGCGTGCAGCGAGCAGGGCCCCGACAAGTACAGCTGAGCGAGAAGCAGCAAATGCTGTACAACCAGTTACTCAAGGTCTGTCGACACTTACACGCTGCTTTCCTGTCAGAGGGCACGGCTTCTGCGCTGACGGGCATGGTTTCGCTCCGGGTTCTGCGACGTGCGATGAACTCGACCAGCTGCACATGCGCGTCCAGGACGAGCAAGCTGCAGCCCTTCTCCTCGGATTCATTCGTCAGGTAGGCTTTGTTGCTTGTGTGGCTACATCCAAATTCCCATGCCCCTAGTTGTCGCTCTTTCTCACCGTCCTGTCGTTCTTTGGCTGGGGACGACGTTGATTGCCCTCCCAGGCACAGCGAGGACGATATCGCATGCTTGAGCAAGGGGCCACGGCCGAGAGCCTGTCGCCTTGGCGACGCACACGCCAACGCGTGCCCTTTACCTTGACCCGCAAACAAGCCATGATGGAATGGGCCCAGGTTCCTCCAACGCACAAGGTGACATTCCGACACCTAGGGAATGCGCTTGCCGCTTGTGTTTGTTTGCTCCAGTCTGTATCGTCATGCTCATGGTTGCGAGTACTCCTTCTTTTTTTTTGCTGCTACGTTTGGCTGCCACGCTTGTCTGCATTCAAGATTGAGCGACTATCACTGGACGCCACCGAGGCCACGGCAGCCATTATGTTGGGAGATGCAACCGAGGAGGGTCCGTGCTGGCTCATTGGTGCCAATCAGTATCGCTGGTGGGTGTGCGCGATGAAGCATGAAGTGGCTCGCACTTGCCGGTACAAGCTGGTGGGTGGGTATCCTCAAGCCACTCTTCTTTCATCTTTCTCGCGCTGTAGGCTGGGTATGCTGGCGCAGCGGCACGCAGCTTGTCGCCATGAATTCCTGCTCCAAGGGTATGCTGCCAAGCATCTTTGCAAGGATTGTTTGAACCTATCATCAACTCAATACGGGTGGCTGCTCTTTTCATCCGTCGTAGGGGGCTGGGCCGCGCAGATCGTCGCGCCAATACGTCCAAAGCACCCGTTGTGCCCTCAGCGTACGTGGCATATTTTCAGTCCACTCTGCCTGTGACATCAGATTCTGCGAGCCCACCACCAGCTCACAACGTGCTGCTTTGACAGGCCTTGGGTACCACAAGGAGCCATGATTGCACACTTGCACGAGCATCGTGCGCGCGTGAGCGCCATTGCCAGTCTGCCTGGGAGTGGGGTATGTTATTGCGTGAAGTTGATTCCAAGCAGAGACCATGGCTCATCCTATGCTCTCTTCTGACGGGCAATATACCGTCGGTTGTTTAACTGGACGCCTTCTCCTCCTCGAACGTTGTAGCGTGCTCTAACGGCGAGCAAGGATGGCACTGTCAAGCTTTGGAATTTGGCGGAGATGACGCATGCCGTGACCCCTTGCGCGTCAGAGCAAACCTTCACACAGTTTGAAGGACCGGTTCAATCACTCTTTACTAGCCCTGTTGTGAGTGTGTCTCGCCTTGCTCGTGTCACACCACTGCCTCCGAGCCTCGTCGATTCTGCAGGAAGCTGTCTCCGGCTCGCCGCAGCTGCTCATACTGCCCATGCTTCACGCAGCTCCGACAACAGTTTGCTGCTAGTTCTGGTAGCAAGGTCGTCCTCTACGACATTCAGAAAGTAGCCACAGCTTCGGCGGTGGAAATGCCCGACCAGGCACGTGTATCGCCAGCCGGCTTCTTGTTTTGATAACATGAATGCTTCAGAAAGCACGCACACAACCCTTGTTGTTTGGCTGTCTGCCGCTCGTTCTCCTGTCGCACCCTCCCATGGCATCCTCTTGTCCTGCTTGAGATCTAACCTCTCTCTCTTCCTAAATCACGCGTAGAGCCGTGTCATGGGCCTCACTGGGGCGAGAGCGCACACTTTCTCACGTGCCATCGTTGCGGCATACACCACGTCCAATCGCATTTGCATCTTGGATCACCGCCAAAAGCGGGTTTCCAGCTCCATGTCTCTCGCCAACGACTATGGTCTCATGTCGTCGGCGGTCATGTCCCCAGACGGTCTCTGGCTGGCCGGGGGCACGTCGGCTGGTGTGCTCAGTGTGTGGGATCTTCGCTTCCACAAGACCGTCGTCCACTGGCGTGACGCTCCTCGAATCGAGCACCTGGGCCTTTTCCCCCACGACTTTGACAGCACCAGGCCGCCGCAGATCGTGGCAGCCGTGGGCGACTGGACACTGACCAGCTGGAATATGCGCACCCGTCAGCGCCAGCAACTCTTTCAGGTGGCGCGCGAGAACATTGCACTGCCGTTGGAGTTGCCCAGCCCCTCCAGCCTACCCGCCCCACGCTCAGCCTACGACTTTCACGCAGACGCCGTGCGTAGCGACATGACCTCGGTAAGTGACCCTACGCCTATGTGTTTTCAAGGGGCTACGGATTCAAGACATTTGCACTCGGATCCTCATGGCTTATGGTCCCGTTTGTAGTCGGACCAAGTTAATCTCTCCGTATCGTGGACCCAGCTGAAGGAGCGTGAAAAGCGTGACTTTTTAATCTCGTATGTCAACATTGTATCTGATGGCACCGATCAGGCGTCTGGGGTCGCGGGCCTTTGTGACAGAGAAAGGTCTTTGAAAACTCTGGCTGTGTTTGACACAAAGGCGGGCTTTTTTTTTTTTTTTTTTTAGCGAGCGGCAAGAAGTGCTTCGTTATCAAGAAGAACTAGATCGCTTGTATTGCGCCTCGAGCGCCTCGCGCACGGCCACACCTCATCGCTCTGTACGAGATTGCACCTTTGCTCACATTTACCTGTTTGCTCTGTCGACGTGAAGCGTCTAACTCATTCTCTGTGCTGGGTCGACAGAACATCACGTGTGTGTCAGCCACGGAATCCGATTCGCCGCTCGTGATTGTTGGTGACAATCATCGTCAAATCACCGTCTGGAACACAGCCGTGACAAGCGACTCCTTTGGTTTTGGGCAAAAAGGTCGGGGCCCACCCTGCAAGCATCATGCAGGGGTTGTTGAGCTGACGCACGGGATTTGGCTTGTGACACGCTCATAATTATCCTGAACTGTGCAATGACATTCGACTACGGCAGATGCCAAGGAGTTTGAGACGGAAACTCAGCGCCATATGGTTCTCACGCGGCCCAAGCCAGCCCCAATGCCCGCAGACAACGATTTTCAGCCCGGACCCGTTGCGCCCTCGGTCTGTTTGGCTCTCTTGCATCCTTTAACACAATCCAAGGGTTGCCATATGCGCAAATGCTCATGAATTTTTCACCTGTTTTGGATGTCCGCAGTGTCACCATCGTGCCCCATTGAGTGCGGTGGCCCTGGTGACGGAGAACAATGGCTTGGTGGTCTCGGCTGACACAAGTGGCGTGGTTAAGGTTTGGAAATAGGGACTATCCTCCTGTCCTTTTTGTGCCATAGTTTTCTCAGATGCATCTTGGATGGCGGGCTCGAATGCCACGGACAAGAAACAAGAAACGGAAAATCAAGTGAATTGATCTGGAGGAAATAATAATTACTAACATGTAAATTGTTATGATTCCTTCTTCAGGAAAGACAGCGCATCGAAAACAAATCATCTGAAAACCTAATAACCATGTCACAGACATGAAGGAGCGCGGGTGTGGTTACCCCTGAGCATTGTCTGCACCCAGCAAAATGAAAGGAGGCCCCAACCAGGGAAAAAAGAAAGGAAAGAGAAGAAAACAAACTGGGCCAAATCAAAAGAACAAGCAACAAACCAAGGGCAAAAAAAAGACAAAGACAAAGACATGAAACTCTCTTGTGATACTCGGGGAAACGGTGGAACATCTAACCAAAGCAAGCGTGGCGGGCTGGGCGGCCTACGTCTAGCGAAAAGAAATATTTAAAGAAAAACAGAGCGCAGCTCGTCTCGTCAAGGCAAACCACCAACAGAAAGGCAGGCAAGCAAGCAGATTGACAAACAAAAGATCCAAAACAGGCACTTTGTTGGCTTAGCCCTCAACATCATCGGCAAAGGCGGCAACTTGCAAAAGCTCGGTGCAGGCTTGGGCCAAAAGCTTGCCCAGTCGTTCCTCCATGGCCCGAAGCTCAATGGCACGCGAGGCAACCGTGGTCGCCTCCTTGTTCGCGCCTTCCTCATTCACAGCGTCATCACCGGTCTGTATGAGCTGTAGAAGGCGTTGCAAGTCATCTGTCTGGGATGCAATGCAGCTACGAAGACGAAATAGACGCTGGACGCTGGCCTCGTGTTGTGACATGATGGCCTCTAATCGCGCCAGATTTTGTTCGTATTTTTGAAGCGCGGCAATCGCCTGGCTTCGTTTTTTGGAGGCTGCTTCCACCTCAATACGCAACTGCTCCTGCAGGGCGGCTTCTTGGTTGATGGAGGAGCGCCGCCGCCGCAGGTCTCGGTAGGAGTCAACCAGTTTCTCGCAAATGGAGGCCAATGTGTGACCGGCATGTTGTTGCCAGGTAAGCCGCTGGCGCGGGTAGCATGGCTTGGCTTCGACGAGAATTTCTACGGGGCGGGCCACCTGGGACAGCCCTTCGTCGTGCAGCCAGCTACTGAGGTGGGCGAGCCGATTCTTGGTCTGATCGTTCATGGCACGGAGTTCCTCCTCCAGGTGGTTGAATTCCTTGGCCGTGCTCACGGTTTTGGCCAAGAGACGACTCACGACTTCGATGGGTTCGAGACCATGAAGGGCTACACCCGACACCGCCGTGCCTTCTTGCTCATCCGACGCCACCCCAAAGCCGACCACGAGAGCTTCCAGGCGCATTTTGAGCATATGGAGCTCGTCACGAGCCTGTTGCTCTTCAAGGACCATGTTTTGCAAGGTCAGGGCCAGTTCAGCGGGCGCCATGTGCTCGCGCACAATGCGTGAGCCTGCATGCGCGTTGATGGCATCAAGCACAGCCAAAAGGCGCGCGCGCGTCACCTGAAGCTCCGTGGCCACGGGTGAAGGCATGGCTTCGAGAGAATGGGAGCGGACGTTGAGGGAGTGTGGCGCGGTATGCCGGCGCGTGGGAGGTGGAGGGGCGCTGGCACCGCGCCCGTTCTGGTGGGAGAGCTCCGACTCGACCGAGGCCAGCTCCATCTGTGCTTCAGTGAGGCGGTGCTCGAGCTCCTGCACGCGCTGTTGATTGTTGAGAGCAGCCGTGCGCCAGGCATCGGCTTCCTCCCGTTCCTGTGAAGTTTGATCTGCGCGAGGAGGTAGATCCGTCAACTCGGAGACGTCAAGGGTGAAAAAGACGTCGTTGTGCGCGGCGTCACCGAGCCGGGCTTGGCGGCGGGCGTGAAGTTCATAGAGCTGGTTTTCGAGTTGCCGGACCTGCTGGGTTTGGGCGTCAGAGCTTGAGCGGGCCTCGCCGGCGGAAGCAGACTCACTGTTGCGCGAGTTTTGGCGAGTCATGGAGCGGGATGAGCGAGCGCTCTGGTGGACGGGCTCTGGCACCGGGCCGAGACCGCCGTGTTCGGGGTCGGAGTGGCCCTGCTCGCGGCGTAGGCGGTGCAATTCAGCACGAAGATCACGTTCTTCGTTGGCATCGAGATGATCCGCGGTGTGTTGCGCGACGGCTTGTGAGTACATGACCGAATTCTGGCCGGTACTGGAGTCAAGGGAGGGCACGACGTTGGCACGTTCCTGGGCCTCATAGAGGAGGGCGGTCAGACGTGATATTTCATCGTCTTTTTGCTTGAGGAGGTCGTCGCGTTCACAATTGGAGCGCCGCAGTTCTTCTATTTCTTGCACGACAGCCGGGTAGGAGATGCCGCTGTCGATGGAATGGGTCTTGAGGAAGGTGCGGCGGGGCCGGGTTGGAGGTGAGTTGCTGCGCCGGGGCACCCCGCTGTCGCTGCTGAGGTGGCGATCACGGGCCACGTCGTCCATGTCATCAGGTTCTGCAGAGAGCTCACCAGCATCCGTGGCAACGGTGGCAGTGCTTTGGTCTGCGCCATCGGAGGTTTGTTCGGCGGGTGGTGATGTGGCTGGCGGTGTGGTCGCGAGGCCGCGAAGGTGAACGAGGCGTTCTTGTGAATCGCGGCGCTCTTGGTTGTTGATGCTGATTCCGTCAAGAACGTCAACGTATGGGCAGATGGCCAGGAGGTAGGCCCGGGTGTGGGGAAGATCGGACACTGGGTTACCAAAGATGGAAAGGATGCAGAGATTGGCCAAGCTGGCCAGCCCATGAAGGCCGTGGAGGCTAGCGAGGCGATTCTGGGCCAGCCGGAGTTCGCGCAGGTGGGTCAGTTGGAAGAGTTCGGGGGGCAGGCTGGTCAGCTTGTTGTGCTCGACGTTGAGCACGCGCAGGCAAGAGAGCTGGCCAATGCCCTTGAGGGAGGATAGATCATTGTTGTCGAGCCGCAGTGTTTCGAGTCGTTGAAGGGTATGTAGGTTGGAAAGTTGTTTGATCCAGTTGGACGAGAGCGTCAAATGTTTGAGGTACGGGGAACGCTCGAATCCCTCCATGTACTATCAAGCGTGGATGTAATTTGATGTTCAAGCGAGCGCGAGGAGAGGGCAGGCAGGCAGGCGGGCAGGCGGCAAAGAAGAAGTGAGTCGTATCATCAGAATGGTGTTGATGCTGGTGCACCCTTGTCAGAACCAGCGACGGGGGCAGGCAGCACAACCATAACAAAACAAGTGTTGCGCTCCGAGGGGAGGGTTGGCCACAAAGGGGAAAAGCAAACACCCGCCCCCCTCTACACCAAACAAAAGGAATCGTACCTTGATGCGTCCACGGGGAAAGTGGGTGCCGGCAAGGTCGAGGTCATGAAGTTCGTGCAAATCATCTTCATCTTCCAGACCGGCGCGGCGGAGGAGCAAGTTTTTGGTAATGTGGACCAGGGCGGCCTCCCGGCTTGACATTGTGCCGGGCATTGAGTTTGGCGCCGCAAACGCGCGCGCACACACACTGGGGCAACGACATGCACCAGCCCGGTCCGGGTGATGCGAGAGCGTACGTAGCCGCCGCGTCTGTGCACTTTGGGAGCAAAGTCGAGGGGCGAGGCTTGATGCGCCACACAACCTGGCAGGTGGGCGGATCCAGCACACAGGCGGAGAAAGAGGACGAGAAGGGGAGAGAAACGGCGCAGCAGGGGAAGGAGACAGCCTGATAGCAAGAATGGCTGCCTCCCTTCTCAAGCCAAGATCCACCCAAAAAAAAGAAACAAAAAGTGGCAGTCGTAGCGAGCTCGGGGGTTTAACCAGCTCAGCCCTCCGGGACGTTGGAGAGAGAGAGAGAGAGAGAGAGAGAAAAAAACACAGAGAGAGAGAAAGAGAGAGAGAGAGAGACAGAGAGAGAGAGAGAGAGAGAAGCAAAACGTAAAAGAATAAAAGAGAGAGAGAGAGAGAGAGAGAGATCAATCAATCAGGTCTGCTCAAGATGATGACAAAATGCAAACCACAAAACCACCACCAAAAATCGGGTGGATGATGCCTAATGCTGATGTTGTGTTGTGTGCAACCACAAACAACAAGCAAAAACTAAAAAAAAAAGGTCGCTCACAAAAATATGCTGGTGCTGGTGCTGGTGCTGGTGCTGGTGGTGCTGGTGGTGCTGCTGATGGTGGTGGTGGCTAGCTCTTCTTTAGAGGGAGAAGAGAGGTGCGCCACGCAGGTTTCAAACAAAAGGGGCGCACAAACTCGCCCAGAGGAAATCAGGACGGCACCCAAGAGTTGGTGCTGGATGTTGTTGTTGTTGCAGGCTGGGCGACAGTCGCGGCGGGAGTGACGGAGAGAGGGGGAAATGGGAAAGGGAGAGAGGGCGGGAGAATAGGGGCGAGCAGGAGTAAGCAAGCGGGCAAAGGCGCTCATGAGTACACACGATCGTCAAGATCAAGGGTTTAAAGCAAGACAGAAGAAGGGGTGTGTGGCGACTCGGGGGGTGGGGTGGGGTGGGCTCATACTTGATTCAAAGAAAAAGTGCGGGGATGGATCGGTCGTACGAGTCGGAAGCCAAAGCACCTGGGGCAAGAGCAAAATAGAGACAAGACGCTTAGAGTGAGCGAGGGTGAAGCACCTTTATACCAAGCAAATGGTAGGCAGCTTTGTGTGAGCGTGTGAGCGTGTGCATGGGTGGGTGGGGTAAAGCAACAAGTTTGATACCTGGCCCGTGACCTGAGCGCTCACTCACTCAAGATGATCTGCAGAAAGAGAAAGGCCTCGAACCTTTTGGGTGGGAGAAGTCAATGTTGTGTGAAGCTAGAAGCGGCAG
>NW_001865065.1:60923-72280 GCF_000002865.3 Monosiga brevicollis MX1
TGGAGGTCCAGATGTGTATGTGTACGGTACCGTGTGAGTGAGTGTGTAGATGTGAACAGGGTGATCATGAAGGGGAGAGCTACAAGTGTGCTGCTGGTTGCCACCATGTGCACATGCCTGGGCCCCGTACAGGTGATGGCAGCCGAACCCTCGACAATAAATAGTGCGAGGCGCCGTACACATGACGGCGAGCACGGTGTGTCTGCGTCTGGTGGGAGAGGCGTGGGCAGGTGGTGTGTATGCGGGATGCGGGAAGAATGATTGGCGGGCACTCATCTACCCACCTCGGTCTGATGAGTGAAATGAGCCAGCTCAAGCTCGTGGAGCCGCAAGCAAAAAAAGCAAAAGACAAGGGGGGGTCGAGCAGCAGATGGTCACACAGGTGTGTGTGTGTGTGGGGGGGGTGGTGTGGTAGACAGGCAGACCATCATTCATCTACCGTCAAGTAGGAGGGGTGGGCGATCAACGATGTTGGGGCTTTTCCTTGGTGCTTGCCTATGTATGGGTGTACAGATTGAATCGTGTCTCTGGCTTGAAGCTCTGGGTCTGCCTCTATCTCTGGATGTATCTCCGTCTCCATCTTCATCTCTGATTCCCATATGTCTACCTCTGTGTTTGTGGTGATATCTCCAACACCATCTCTCTCCCCGTATCCACTGCTGCCTTCATCTCTATCTCTGTCCTCTTACTCCATCTTCTTCTCTGTCTCTGTGGCTGTTGTTGCTTACATCGCTCGCGCGAAGTAGTCCAAAAGGTAAGACTAACTTTATCTCTTTTGTTCGCTGTGCCCTTATCACCTTATGAATTGAAAAAAAAAATTTTCGAAAAAGAAATTTCAATCAGATTCTTTTTTTGGTCTGCTGTGGTGGCTTGGCTTGCGGGTCAGGTGGGTTGGTATGGTGCAATGAGGTCGGTATGGAGCCAAGGGGTAAACGAAAAGGGGGTACTTCAGCAACAGCAAAGGATACAACAAGAAACTGTCAAGAGCCATAGCTACAACAAAACGTCGGCCTGTCATGTCCACACGAAGAAGGATCGAATCAGGAGACTCGAGCCCCTGTTGTGACTGGGTTCGTGTGACTGTGGGGCGTTGAGGTAGCGAAACGCTCTCCAATGCCCATCCCGTGAATCTTGACATACATGCGCTCCACATCATACACCATCCCGTAGATCTAAACCAAGCTAAACCGTGGGTTTGTTGTGGCTTGTGAAGCCATCATACATTTCGCGACTCGAATTCCCATGCTTCCGCCCATCGGCATCCAACCCACCCACAGTCTCGCCCTGGTTTCCTTCTAAATTCTTGTTGGGCGGCATGATCCGCGCGCCGCGGTTGACGACACGGCCACAAACAACCGAATAACCGAAATGCGATCGTGTGAGCGAGGCCGTCTCAATCGGGAGGGGCATGGTCTGGCGGTGCAGACGACAGGCTCTGCGCGCGCCACGCACCCTCTTGTTCATCTTCTGCCCCAAAGCTGATTCTTTACATCAATGACCCAACCCCAATGTATTGGCTCGTGCGATGGGGGTTCAAATCGGCTCGTTTGGCTGCCCAACAAAAAAGGGCACACAGCCAGCAAGAACCAAAGCCCTCTTTTCACTCAGCAACGCTGGTTTCTTGCATCAAAGTGTTGATTCTCGTCACCCAGCCTTGCCTTCCTCAGATGGCTTTGGATGGGTTGATACGTGTGATGATTCCCCCTTCCCTGCTTGCTTCAAGAAACTTGCGCTGCCGCTCGGCCGCACATGCCGGCGCTGCTCGCCCTCAACAAAACAAGAAGAACGTGCTTGCACATGCCCAGCCGATCGTCACATTCGCCCTTTCTCCCTCCGAGCCGATCACGTGCATAAGCGAGTGGGCCATCCCCGCCCAACATCAACTTGACCTGGTGATGGATGAAATCAAATGACACTGACCAAACCTGCAGGATATATTTAGAACCGACCCAGTGTCCGGATCGGAGTCCTGCAGGTCGGGCGGGGCCGGTTGTTGTGGCTCAAGTCTCCCGTCCTGCGGGGGGCATGGGATGGCAATGGGATGAAGGCCAGCATACTTGACCATACAGTTTGGCGCTATTCACCAGGAAAAGGTGGGTGCCAAGATGCCTTGCGAACGAAAAAAAGTGTGGCTTGCTCGGGCCACCGCCAAATGTGAAAGCCAGCCCATAAGTAGTTTTCGTAGTAATAGTAGCAGTAGTGGTTGTACATGTAGTGAGTATTCTAGCAGTAGTGGTAGTAGTACATGTACATGTAATAGCAGTATTCGCAGTATTAGTAGCAGTAGTAGTAGCACTAGCAGCAGCATTCGTAGTAATAGCAGCAGCAATATATAATAGAGAAGTGTGAAAAAACAAGGAGCTTTCGCCCTATGAACATAAGAAATTAGCCCCCCCCGAAAGGGACTGACATGTGGTAGCAGGACTGTGAATGGCGCAACCAGTGACGATAACCCTCATCTCAGTGCATGCCAAGCTGATTTTGTCGTAGAAATAAAAGTTTTTGAAGATTTAATAAGGGCTACAATATAACTTTATGCAGATTTATCTGAAGTAAACAGCACACTTGATCGCTGTTGGGAAGTGCGTGCGCATTGACAAGAGCAGTTCTGGAGTGCGCGACAAGACGGCGCGAGATCGATCGATCGCAACCGGTAGCCGTCCCCGAGCGTGCCCGGCTTTGATCCTGGCTGCTGCTGGATTTGACGTATGTTTCGAGTTGTACCTGGCATTCATTTCTTTCCCAGCCCTGCCTTTTTCCGGGCGGGATGGGGTTGTTTGTATCTGATTTTGGATTGCTCACGGAGGCCCTGACAGCAGGACCGAACTTGCGCGATCCAATCGTGCGTTGTTGCCGTTTTCGAAGAGCGGATTACTCTCACCTTTCAAGGCTGGATGTCGGCTGTGATTGACCAACCTCTCACAATCGCCGTTAGTGTGGTACGTACTCGGGATCCTCCTCCCAATCCTTGGTTTGAGTTTGGCCAACCCCAGTCCTCATCGACCACACTTTTCCGTTGACAGACGCTCGGCGTTTTGTGCTTGGCGCTGGCCGTTTACGTCTACTACCCGACAAAAGCTGGGGCCGCGACCCGCCGACGCAAGCACGCCACTTACGCGTCCATTGCCTGATTGTTTCTACTAAGTCTTGATTTGCTCAAGCAAGCCCCAAAAAACTGATCCGCCCCTCCCTGCAACATGGCCATGCTTCTACTTCCGTTTTGGCTTGCCGATCGCCTGGCGACTCTGGCCAGCCTGGTCACCCCACCAAAAGCCACGGTATGCCATCTCAATACTTCCTCAATGACTATTCTCTCTGCCCTCAATGACACTCTCCTCTGCCCTCAATGACAACCCTCTCTGCCCTCACCTCTATCCCCTGCGCTGACCCCCAAATCACATCCCCTTCATTTGTTTCTCATCTAGGTCTATGCCGCCGTCGAGGGCGGTGGCACGAGCTGGCGCGCAGCCATCGCCGTTGGCCGACCCGACAACATTGTCGAGCGTACCACCTTTAAAACCGAAAAGCCCGAGGTGACACTCGTTGCCATCCGCAAGTGGCTTGATGCCCGAAAATATGATAGCCTTGGCATTGGTACTTTTGGTCCCATCCAACCCGATCGCTCCCACCCCCAGTACGGTTGTATCACTTCAACCCCAAAGCCCTTTTGGAAGGTTTGTCTTTGCTCCAGACAGCGCCAGCCTTGAGCACCAAAACACACGCCCGATTCTCTCACGCCCAAGAGTTGCTGAGGATCCCCCCCGCCTCCTCATGCCGTGCTGTGTTGCCGTCGACGAATCTGCCCCTCACGCTACCCTGCCTTCATGCCCCTGCTCTTCCCCTTTTAGAATGCCAAGGTGGTGCAAACGCTGTGCCCATCCGGCATTCCACATCTCTTTGATACCGATGTCAACGCCCCTGCTTATGCAGAATTCCTGGCCCTCCACGCCACCAATCCCGGCTTGACATCCCTGGCCTACATCACTGTTGGCACCGGTGTTGGCATCGGCCTGGTTATCAATGGCCAACCAGTCCACGGTCTTTTGCATCCAGAAGGTGGCCACATGCTTATTCGTCGTCAGCCCGGAGAAACCTTTGCGGGCGTTTGTCCCTTCCACAAGGACTGTGTCGAAGGCCTCGTCTCTGCCCCCGCCCTCGCTGCTCGCCGCGGCGTTTCGCAGGAAGAACTCGCCAACCTTGATGATGATGATTTCATCTGGGACGCCGCTGCGGACGCCCTAGCCAACGCCTGCGCCAACCTGCTGCTCACGGTCTCTCCCCAAGCCATCGTCATTTCCGGAGGCGTCATGCTCCGCGCTTGCCTCTTTGACAAAGTCCGCGCTCGGGTAAGCTCAACCTTTTTTCTTCCCTTCACATCCAGCCGGTTGGCACCCACACCTCACATTTGAATTACAACACTCGCCATCTCGTTATCGCCACAGACACTGGAACTGTTGGCCGGATATGTTGACGTGGAGCAGCTCTTACAACGTCCTGAAGAGGTCATCCGCCCCTCTACCTGGGGCAACAATGCCGGTACGCTCCACCCCACTCGCCAGGCTCATTGCAAAGGCCCTGCGGCTCCTCGTTAACTTCTGTCCTTCGAAATGGTTCGCAGGTATCATGGGAGCTTTGCATCTGTCCAAAACTGCGCTCGAGCGCAGTTGAGAATGGCCTCGGGTCATGTCGTGTTTGCTTGTGATCGACTGCTCGTCGATTGAGTGTGGTGTCTTCAAAGGCTTTTATGTATGGGATAGGCCCAATCGCACGCGACATTGTACTTTTTCTAAAACCTCCCAGCATCAATTTGCACCAAACCCTTTACGCGTGCCTATCCCTTTGGCGCCACCCCATTCGGGGTGCTGTCACCAAAGCCAACAAAGGAATAATATACCATAATAACCCCCCCCACCCACGCCAAAATAGCAGCCAAGCAGGTGCATTGGCTTGGAAAGTAGAGTCATGCCGTTTGTTGTCCGATGCATTGCACGGCGCGCATGTACGTGCCCGTGCTACACCAATACACATCATCAAAGGCGACCAAATCCCGACTTCCGTCGTAACATAATACCCGTACCCCTCAACCCGGTCAATCTATGTCAGTATCCCACCATCATACCATGAGCCTGGGAATTCACGCTGCCGAACAACAAGGTTGTGCCAACAACGTACCTTGGCAGGTGCTAGCACATCGGTGGCAGACGCATCTTGCGACGCGTCCTCTAGCTCTCCATCCTTGTCGGCGACAGGGGCCGCCACGCAATCACCCTCTCGCAAGACAGCATCCGCAGCCCGCACCAGGATATGGCTAGCAGACTGAAGAAGAGTAGGTGCCAGGGGTTACATAATGAATACATCTTCAGCTGCAAGCCCCCATATCCTGCGCAAGACCCCACAAATACGTACTGTGGTCTGGTTTGGAACCGTGCCAGCCAGGGCGACAGCAAATTCAAACAAGTCGTCGGTAGCCGTCACGATCGCCTAGCCATGCAACACAGTGTGTCACTTCAACATTAAAAAAAAAAGCATGAACAATCTCGTTCCGGTAACTCACAGGATAAAAGTATCCCGAGTGTGGATCAAGGCACACCACGTCCCGAGCGCAGTAGCGCAGTCGAGCCTGCATAGCCGTTTTCCACAACTCTGCAAACATACTGTGGCCGTCGTCAGGCATGAGCAAAGGCAAAGGCAATGGAAATGTGTTAGCGTTGCAAACACGGATAGCTTTTTGGAAACCGACGAATGCATAAACACAGACACTTCTCACACAAGACTTTACAAAGAGATTGAAAGAAAGGCACTGCAAGCTCGACTCACGCCTCGTCTTGGTTGGGGAGAACCCGGGCCTCTACGTCTCGCAGGTACGAAGCCGTCTCATCTGGGTAGATCACCAAAAGTGTGCCTGCTGCGTCGACATCAGCTTCCACGCGGGCTGGTATCCAAGTATCGCTGATCATGGGGTGAGTGGCCAGAACCTGTTGTCCACAGCGCGCTCATGAGATTGCTCAATTTCAGCCACGGGTACATGTGGTCTTGCACACCCACCTTGTCACCGGTTCTGCACGGGCGTTGCTCCATGGCACTGCAGAGGAAGAAGGTCTCATTGGCCTACCATCGGCAAACCATTCAGAAACAGGTGAGAGTTGAAGGGCGATGCAGAATGAATCGCGCGTTCCAGGATGAAGACTGTCAAAACCATCTGACATGCACTTGCACGCCATTGACGCAAGTGTTCCATCTGCCCCGTCTTCCAGTAACGTACCAATAAGATTTGGCGCGTAGAGCCGTATTGAGCGGGTGCGTGACCCACAAACACACCCGAGCCAAGGTAGCTCGATAAGACGGCTCGATGGAAAAGACCATCGAGGCTGTGGCGGTAGAAGACGTCTTGGCCCAGATAGGGTTCAGACATGGCCAAGTGTTGCACGTCCTGCACCGTGGCATGGACAACCCTCCATTCTCGTGGACCAGCGGCACCAAAGGGTTGATATTCAAAGCCCAAAAGGGTGTCCAACGCATGTTGATAGTGCAGCCGCGAGGGGGCTGCATATAGCAGCGTGTGTGCGTCTTCGAGCCCATCCCCCAATCCTGCCGACGTGATCAAGAGCCCCAACAACCAATAAGTAAGAGGGGGCTGAGGTCGGACAAAGATCAAAGTAGCAGGTCGAGCTTGGCAAAAACCCACCACAAAGTTGGCGCCAGGTGGGAATGGCGCCAGGCCCCTCGAGCACGACCACAAGCGCAGCGCCTCCATGAAAAACTTCGGTCAGGTGCTGCCGCGTTGTCGCATCGTGCAAATCCATATAGAGGGCTTCCACTTGCTGGCAACCCAGTCACGCGTGATGTCCCGTGTGAGCCATAAGCACCAATAATTCCCACGCATCACCAACAAACAAAACAAGCTAGGCATTTAAAAAAATCGGGGAGGACGTGAAGCAAGCAAAAGGCAAGGTGGCACAGACCGAGCGGGAAACACAGACGCGCTGGACATAGACAATGTTGAGGCCTGCTTGCTCAGCCTCGGCAAGCACCTCGCCCTCGACACCATTTTCGAGAACGGGCGGCAACAAAATGCCAAGCGTGCGTTGTTGCGTGCTCTCGCGCTCAGAACGAGTAGAAGACTGCACTGTGGGCTGCACTTGCCAAGCACGGGCGACATGGGTGTGCTGAATAGACTGCGAGGCCAGCCCAGGGGAAAGTAGCTCTGATGGTTGAGGACTGAGGGTTGGTGCCGCACCATGGGGCGAGGGGTTTGTCGCTTCAAAGCCCGTGTGTGTTGCCTCAAGCTCAGTGTTGATAAAGGACCGAGGTCCGGGCTCTGACCAGGCCAGCGTTCCCGCTGAAATGGCTGCGTCTGTTTTTGAGCTTGCTCCAATCGGCACAGCAGAGCTAGAGTCAAATGGATCGCGTTCAGTTTGCGTCGAATTGTCCAGCCAAGCATTGGAAGTTTGCGTGGTAGCCACAATAGAGCGATCCAGGAAACCGTTTGAGCCGATGTCTCCATCCGTGTCCAAAGTGGCGTCTTTGCCCATGCTTGTGGAGCGCGTCCGTAGCTCTCGCTGCACGTTTGCGTTGAGGATAGGGGTGGTGGGGGACTCGTGGGGAGGCAAACGAAGCGGCAATGTGCAATCTGGTTCCGTATCAGTGTGCTGGCCGGCTTCCCATGCCGAGTCTTGCTGTGCTTGCGTCAGAAGTCCTTCGAGCCGAGCCTGGACGCGTGCTTGGAGACTGTGTAACAGGGCATCGTGTTGTTCTGCTGTCATGGGAGCCACTTCATCAAGTGGATGCCAGTAAATATGGCTGGAGGAGGTGGGCGCAAGAGAGCACACGAATCATCAAAAGCAGCGGCCAATACATTCACGCACACTATACAATGTGATCAAAAAAAGAAAAAAAGAAAAAGAAAAACAAACAAAAAAGAAAAAAAAAAAAATTACACCAAGAACGCCGTCAAGCGCGTGGTGTGTGTGTGTGTGTGTGTGTGTGTGTGTGTGTGTGTGTGTGTGTGTGTGTGTGTGTGTGTGTGTGTGTGTGTGTGTGGCGAGAGCAACCATCACGGCTTCGGGCCTCGGGAGCGTCAGGCTTACCCGTCCATCGCTTGGCAGCCGATTTGAGTGTTGTTGAGCCCCGCCTCATGAATTTCCAGAACCCGGGCCAAGAGGTATTCGTGGGCCGTGTCAGGGCGAGGGATGAGGCAAGCATCGTTGATGGAGAGAGATCGAGCAACCATGGCCACCACCACCTTGGCTGGTGACACTTGGTACACGTGATGGTCGCCGTCAAAAATAAGCGCAACAGAGATTGCCGTTCCCGTGTTTGCACTCTTGGGCGGGCCGTTGTCCACCACGGCAGACAAGAGCCGACCAGTGAGCGGATGCTCAGCTATAACGGCTTGCTCGGCTTCAAAGTGAGTGCCGGTCACGTGGAGATGTTCATCCGAATACTGAGACACAACCAAGCTCGGCTCATGAGCTCTGAGGTTGACGGCATGAACAAGACTGCTGGAGAGCTGCCAATCTTCGTGACGTGGATCGACCATCGAGGGTGTGTGTCCCTCAGTGTCCAGATCGTCTGCGTCCGAGGCTGAGCTGGCCACGGAGGACATGCCACTCACAGCCTCGGTGGGACGGGCTGAGTTGCCTGTATAGAGGCGCGACAATTGATCCTCGATGCTTTTGACTTGCTCCAGCTCGGCAAGCATGAGTGCCATATCCGGCTCGTTCATAGCGCGGGCCAGATCCAGCAAACGTGCCTCTCGTAGTGCGGCCGGGATATGAGCAAATTGCTTTTATGATGTCACGGGCGCAAATAATTCAAGCAGTGGGAAAAAAATGAAGTGAGTGAAGGCACAAAGCACTCATGGAATGAGAAGCAAGAAAGCAAAGGAAAATCATGACGAAGCGAAGGAAAAAAATCAACGGGATCAAACAGGCGGGGCCTGACCTGGCGCTCAGCATTTGAGGCAAACGCCATGGCTACGGCTTCGAGGCGAGCCAGGTAGACTTGATAGAGGCGGCGTAGACAAGCTCGGTAGGCGCGGATATTGATGGAATGGGGTTCGACATAGACGACTTCGTCACCGCTTCTAACTTTGATGTATCGTTGCGCCTGCTTTTGGCATCACAGGGTCATCAGGGGACAGGCAAGGTCAGGGCAAGATATGCAGGGGTGGGGCTGGGTCATTGTAGGTCGGAAGTGAGGGCACCTACATGTTCAAGGGCAAGGGTGGATCCATCCATGGCAAAGCCGCGGAAAACGCAATCACAGGTGGCAACTTGAAAGAGTGTCAAACCCAAGGCTTTGAGCGAGCGCTGGCGCAGCCAGCGTTTAGTCTTGACGGTGGGCAGAAGTTCCCGATCAAGACTGGCGATGCGAACAGAAAGCTTGCGCCAGGTGGCCCCAGTCATAGGACCCTGGTCTTTACCACGGGTGGCGCTTTGTGGTCGAGGCGGTGTTGAAGCTTGGTGGGCTGAGGCTGATCGGTTCATACCACGATACGCTGATTGAGGCCGCGCAATGGTGTGCGGTCCGCCGGGCAAATGGGCAGAAGAGGCATTGGCATTGGCACTGGACGGACGAGTACGTGTCCTGGAGCGGGACCCGTGGCGCACCGGGGCCACCTGATCGACGCGGAGTGTGACCAAGGTGGCGAGTTGTTCTAGACAGGCCTTTGAGGTGGGCGATGGCTCACCAACAAAGGTCACGCGCACGCGAAGGCGATATGTGTGGGCCGCCTCCTGAATGTGGAGGCAAAGAGCGGTGTCTTTGAGCGGGGCACCACAGCTCTCGGCGTCAAGAATGAGGTGAAGACGCTGGCGTCGGCCTTCACCCAGCACGGTCAAAAGTTGCTCAGCCAGATCAAAGGGGGCAGCTTGCCAATGAGCTTGCAACCAAGCACCAGCATCACGCAGATGGTGAGTTTGAGCGGGGACTGAGTGGCGTTGCCACCACTCGCCACCAGGGGCAAGGGCGTTGAGCAATTCCTCGGGCTGGATCTAAAGGATGAGTCACGTCACGAGACGAGGTAAGAGCAATGCAGTCGATCTGATTCCGGACAAGACCGGGCCACAGCGCCAAGCGGTGATGAGGTTTGCCAGCGGGAGAGGAGAAGCAAACCTTTGCGCGAAGGGCCTGTTGAAAGGCACGGAGGTCTGGGGCGCCGTGTGGTGAAGCCAGTCGGCCCGAAAGGACGTTGACGGCATGAGCCTGGTTATTATTTTATTCATAAAATGAGCGGGGCACGAGAACGCGTTGAGCCAGACAACACATGATGAAGGAGAGCGCGAGGTGACTTGGGGCAAACAAAAAGAGAGGTAGGGTCTCAAAATCAAGGCAGCCAAGCTGATCTGGTCAGTGATTCAATGGTGGGCGCAGCGATGAGCAGACCTTGGCCATGGCGCGTCCTTGCGCTGCCTCCACAGTCTTGACAAAGCGCTCAAGTCCCGTTTAGCGGCCGATCATCCTTCTCTTTCGCTTGCGTACAAGAGCTTCCACGACACCTTCAGGGCATGCACTCACCCCCTCACCAATGCCACCACAACCACCCCCACACCCGCGATCGATCCCTTCCTCCCGTCCCCGCCGAGCTCAACCTCCAGCGCGACACAGCTCAACGAAGAAGCGCGCGCGCGCACGAGAGAGAGAGAGAGAGATGGAAAATTTTTTTAATTTTCATGTGTGTGTGTGTGTGTGTGTGTGTGTGTGTGTGTGTGTGCGTGTTTGTTGATTGTGATCGGAGACACTTTTTCACCTGTTCATCGAGACAACTTCGGTCACGTACCAAGTGTCATCCCTTATGGTTTTACCGTTGAGATTCGTTCTTCCGTTACAATTTCCGTTGCATTTTCCTTCTCCTCAACGGTGAGTCCCCACCCTTCCTCATTCCTCGCATGCGCTGCCATTTATTGATGCGTGAACCATCTCACCTTGCCTTTCTTTTCTTTGCGTGCAGCCATTATGGCGACTCCTTCTCCGGTGTCTTGTGCAATCTGCAACATGCTTGTCTCGGATTCCAATGAGCAACGCCATGTTCAAACGCACCATTCCACTCCACCCGATCTCCGCCGCCCTTCCGAGTGCTTTCCTTCTCTGAACTGGATTGACTGTCCTGCGCCAGGATGTGTGTGCTCAATGCGCAAGGGCGATCCGCTGATGGCGCACTACATTGAAAGCCATCCTGTACATGCCAACGAAAATTTGACCACCTTTTTTCCCAGCGCTGTTTGCTGCGACTGCGGCCACTGGTCCTTTAATCGCGTCTGCGCCAAAAGGCATCGCTCTATGAAGCATCGTGATGCAATAACGCATCCCCCCAAGGTCAGCTCCCGCGTCTTCGTGCTCGGACATGCACTACGCAC
>NW_001865065.1:75901-77681 GCF_000002865.3 Monosiga brevicollis MX1
AAGAAGAGAAAATCGTCTAAGTCCACCCAATGAGGAAACAGCTTGCTTACTAAGTGTTTAGAAAAAAAATCGTCCCGGGCGTTTGTCAATCGAAATAAACCTTGAATGACCATTGATCAATCGGAACTTGTCTTGTCCATCTGCTTCTACCCACCAAGTTGTCTCATTGCTTCGCTGACTCGTCTTATGGCGCTGCCATTTGACATACCAATCAGAGCCATGTAGCCCTAGAGAGTCAAAGCCAAATAAGTTTCGTATGGAAAAGAAATGGGATTTATTTCAAAATAAATGATTTTCTGGTCTTTGGGCTGCTATGGCATCCACAGGAAGCGTATGAACACAAGAGCACCCTCGTTTGATCCGCAAAAATTTAGCGCTTCTGCTGTGCTTGATTTGAAACGCACAGCAGACAGAATGGCCGAGCACGACCCGAAATACTGACTGCCAATTAATCGCACCTGCCTCAATCCCAAGAGCAATATGTTGCTACAAAAAGGGAATACATATGTTACTTTCAAGGAGGTGACCGAACTATCCCGCTGAACAACATATTAAGGTACATTCGATTGTGATCATTTGTCTGACAATGACGATCCGTTACCAAGCACAGAGGGATGAGGATCATACAAGAGATTCAAAAGCAGAAGCAGGGATCCAAAAGCAGAACCAGAGTTTTGGAAGCAGAGTCAGGGAGATCCAAAAGCAGAACCAGGGGCTAAAAGCAGAGCCAGGGGCTAAAAGCAGAGCCAGGGGCTAAAAGCAGAGCCAGGGGCTAAAAGCAGAGCCAGGGGCTAAAAGCAGAGCCAGGGGCTAAAAGCAGAGCCAGGGGCTAAAAGCAGAGCCACGATTTTGAAAGCAGAGTCAGGGGCTAAAAGCAGAACCAGGGATCCAAAAGCAGAGCCAGGGGCTAAAAGCAGAGCCAGGGGCTAAAAGCAGAGCCAGAGTTTTGGAAGCAGAGTCAGGAGGGGCTAAAAGCAGAAGCAGGGATCCAAAAGCAGAACCAGGAGGGGCTAAAAGCAGAGCCACGGTTTTGAAAGCAGAGTCAGGGAGATCCAAAAGCAGAAGCAGGGATCCAAAAGCAGAGTCAGGATTTTAAAAGCAGAGCCAGGGTTCCAAAGCAGAGCCAGGGGCTAAAAGCAGAACCAGGGTTTTGAAAGCAGAGCCAGGGGCTAAAAGCAGAACCAGGAATCCCAAGCAGAGCCAGGAATCCAAAAGCAGAGCAAGGCATCCAGAAGCAGAGCCAGGGTTTTCAAAGCAGAACCAGGGAACCAGGGGTACCAAAGCAGAGCCAGCGTGTTAAAAGCAGAGCCAGCGTTTTAAAAGCAGAACCAGGGATTCAAAAGCAGAGCAAGGCATCCAGAAGCAGAACAAGGGTTTGAAAAGCAGAGCAAGATGACGTGTCAAAGGCGAGCAAGATCATGGGGTGTACACGAACCACAGCGGTTGTTACAGATGGAGCAGAGTGGTTGAAAGCAGAACCAGAGATTGAAAGCAGAACCAGCGATTGAAAGCAGAGCCAGGGAAAGAGGTACTTTACTAAAAGCAGAGCCAGGGAGAGAGGTAGCTTTGAAAGCAGAGCCAGGGAGAGAGGTAGCTTTGAAAGCAGAGCCAGGGATTGAAAGCAGAACCAGGGATTGAAAGCAGGATCAGGGAAAGAGGTACATTAAAAGCAGAGCGATTGAAAGCAGAACCAGGGAAAGAGGCACATAGGTTTGACCAGATTGGCGTATGGACAGGCATGCTGATGTGGGATTGCGGGTGAGAGTGTGAACGTTGATGA
>NW_001865065.1:77732-170822 GCF_000002865.3 Monosiga brevicollis MX1
CAGAGATTCAAAAGCAGAAGCAGGGATCCAAAAGCAGAACCAGAGTTTTGGAAGCAGAGTCAGGGAGATCCAAAAGCAGAACCAGGGGCTAAAAGCAGAGCCAGGGGCTAAAAGCAGAGCCAGGGGCTAAAAGCAGAGCCAGGGGCTAAAAGCAGAGCCAGGGGCTAAAAGCAGAGCCAGGGGCTAAAAGCAGAGCCAGGGGCTAAAAGCAGAGCCACGATTTTGAAAGCAGAGTCAGGGGCTAAAAGCAGAAGCAGGGATCCAAAAGCAGAACCAGGGGCTAAAAGCAGAGCCAGGGGCTAAAAGCAGAGCCACGATTTTGAAAGCAGAGTCAGGGGCTAAAAGCAGAAGCAGGGATCCAAAAGCAGAACCAGGGGCTAAAAGCAGAGCCAGGGGCTAAAAGCAGAGCCACGATTTTGAAAGCAGAGTCAGGGGCTAAAAGCAGAAGCAGGGATCCAAAAGCAGAACCAGGGGCTAAAAGCAGAGCCAGGGGCTAAAAGCAGAGCCACGATTTTGAAAGCAGAGTCAGGGGCTAAAAGCAGAAGCAGGGATCCAAAAGCAGAACCAGGGGCTAAAAGCAGAGCCAGGGGCTAAAAGCAGAGCCAGGGGCTAAAAGCAGAGCCAGAGTTTTGGAAGCAGAACCAGGAGGGGCTAAAAGCAGAAGCAGGGATCCAAAAGCAGAACCAGGAGGGGCTAAAAGCAGAGCCACGGTTTTGAAAGCAGAGTCAGGGAGATCCAAAAGCAGAAGCAGGGATCCAAAAGCAGAGTCAGGATTTTAAAAGCAGAGCCAGGGTTCCAAAGCAGAGCCAGGGGCTAAAAGCAGAACCAGGGTTTTGAAAGCAGAGCCAGGGGCTAAAAGCAGAACCAGGAATCCCAAGCAGAGCCAGGAATCCAAAAGCAGAGCAAGGCATCCAGAAGCAGAGCCAGGGTTTTCAAAGCAGAACCAGGGAACCAGGGGTACCAAAGCAGAGCCAGCGTGTTAAAAGCAGAGCCAGCGTTTTAAAAGCAGAACCAGGGATTCAAAAGCAGAGCAAGGCATCCAGAAGCAGAACAAGGGTTTGAAAAGCAGAGCAAGATGACGTGTCAAAGGCGAGCAAGATCATGGGGTGTACACGAACCACAGCGGTTGTTACAGATGGAGCAGAGTGGTTGAAAGCAGAACCAGAGATTGAAAGCAGAACCAGCGATTGAAAGCAGAGCCAGGGAAAGAGGTACTTTACTAAAAGCAGAGCCAGGGAGAGAGGTAGCTTTGAAAGCAGAGCCAGGGAGAGAGGTAGCTTTGAAAGCAGAGCCAGGGATTGAAAGCAGAACCAGGGATTGAAAGCAGGATCAGGGAAAGAGGTACATTAAAAGCAGAGCGATTGAAAGCAGAACCAGGGAAAGAGGCACATAGGTTTGACCAGATTGGCGTATGGACAGGCATGCTGATGTGGGATTGCGGGTGAGAGTGTGAACGTTGATGACTGTGGTTGGTGTGATGGACGTTTGAGTGGCAAATTGATTCTATCAACTAGTAGGATGAGATCGCAACCTCCAACATTAACATTGGTGCACTTGGGTCCAGGGCGCGCAGCAACTGGGGAAACTTGCGTGTTTAATCTGGGACCTGGTTGATCGGGGACCTGACCGGCAGTGGCAAACCGTGGATATGGCTGCTTCATTGCGTATCAATGAAGACGATTCCCGTGTCCATGGGAACAGCAATCTGGGTTTCAGCAAACAGGACCATCTGCCCCGAGCAAAAGGTGGCATTCAGCGGTAATGCAACGCTGTGGACCACGGTGACTTGCGATGAGGCTCGGGCAAATTGCACCTGTAGGAGGAACAATTGGGAGCCGGCCACAGCCCGCGCGACCAAAAAGGCGTCGCGACAGCCCGTCTGGTTGCCGGCCAGCATCATCAAGGGGCAGCCCGGGACGTAAACAAACTCTTGCTCAGCCACGAGGCCAAAGGTCATGATGTCCAACGGTTGGCCCGAAGTGCGACTAAAGTTGATGGCGCGCCAGGTGAGGCTGGCAAAAGAAATGAGCAGCAGTGAGTTGGGATCGCCCGTGTGGTTGGTGCTGGCGTTGTGATGAAAGGGCCCCAGGGCCAAGTGAGAAAGCGCCTGAACGCTTTGGTCCGGGACCGCGAGGTCGTAGGTGCGGGAAACGTTGACGCCGTCGTCATGGAAGCACTGCACGCGTGCTGATAGGACTGGGTTTTGCTCATTTACAGCCGCAACGCAGCTTAGATGATGGTCCGGAAGCATGGTGGCCAACGAAACAAAGACGGCGCGTGCGTCGTGTAGAGCGGGTGCGTCCACTTGAGGGAACCCATCTGCGGAGGGCAAGGCGTGTGTGAAGCTCGAGGGTGAACCGCAAGGGATGGACACGTTCCAGGCTTGGATCATCTTGCCAACGAGACGGCGGTAGATGTCGATGGCAAAGAGGCGGCAATCTGCCTGCGCCACCGTGCACGAGGCGTTGTCCGGACGAAATTGGGTCGGAAAGACGGCCCGGAAGCCGCTGACCAGTGCAGACTGGGTGGCCGTATATGTGCCATGGCAGCCATCAACCGTTGCGTTGAGCCACATGGAGCCCAAGGGCACTCCGTTGGTGAGATAGGTGGCGACGTCACGGTCCGTTGAGGGCAAGACAAAGACGTTGTTGTGTGTGGCGGCCAGGGAGTGCAGGTTGCCCATGTTGGGGGAGATTAGGGCCGGTGGGCCCAGCGGCTGGCCTGTACTGGCCAAAGCCACTAGGTTAAAGCCGTCCGAGGCAAAGACATTCCCGTTCAGGTCGGCAATGGGCAGGGCGCTGGTGTTGAAGATGTCTGTCGAGTTCCACAGCGGATGTCCCTCTGGGTCAAAGGCCACAAGTCCAGGCACAGAGCGGTTGTCCCACCCAGGCCCGCCCCGAGAGCTGGTGCAGACCAGCACGCCGCCGCTGTTAACCACGCAATGGCCTTCTGGATACGGCACCACCCATGGCTTGCGGAGTTGCCAGGTTCTGGTACGCCCTGTCGCCAGCCCATCGTCGGTGTCGAGACTGAAAGAGCGATACCCATCACACCCATCAAAGCGACAATAGGCGCTGCACCACTCCGAGAGGATCGCACATGCCAGCAACCCCACAGTCAGTCCCCGCGTCACCATTGTGCAGGCGTTGCGACTTGTCCCTCGCTCTCCCCCCCTTTTTTTTGGATACATCAACACACCGCCCGTGCCAAGGGAAAGGAATAGTATGTTTAAAGAAGGGGCTGCTATCTCGTGTCGAGCGGGATTCCAGCCAACGCAATATTGCACCAGCCTATCAGTGCCCCAGCCAGCCAGGCACGAAGGGATTCGTCAGAGCCAGACGCCAACCTGAACGCAAGGCGGTTGCAGCCGGCACAGCACGCGATCGTACCTCCGATCCGTCGCAATCCAGAAAAAAACAACAAAAAAAAAAACAACGAATGGCTCCAACCAGTCACACACGTAACTGAGGTGAAGCAGAAGAGAGGGAGAGAGAGAGATGAATTGGTTTGTGAGAGATGGGAGAGAGAGAAAAAAAATGAATTGGTTTGGTTTGAGAAACACAGAGAGAGAGAGAGAGAGAGGGAGTGAGAAATAAGAGTCGAAATAGAGAGAGAGAACGTACTTTTGGTATTTTGCAATTTGTTAGCAAGTGCGACACCATCATCATCACTTGAACTTCTCTCTGCAAGGTCAGTGGACTCGGGCAACGGCAGCGCTGGGATGTGCACTTGGGGCGAGGATTCAGAAGGTGTATGTGTGTGTGTGTGTGTGTGTGTGATGGGGTGGGGTGCGGGTCTGAAGGGACCGTGAAGGCAGCACGGTGTGGTGACTGACTGGCATCTTGTCATGTGTGTGGCAGCTTGAGGATAGACACCGCCGTCATGCTGCGAGTGCTGCAGACTGCTTCGCGGGCACGGATCGTACCAACCCTCCCTAAAACGCTGGCCCCCCAGCGAAACATCTTTCAAATGTGGCAGGGGTCAGTTGCAGCTTGCGCTTGTATGCCTCCTCAGCCCTTCGTCTCTCACCCCCGGCTTGCGCTGTGTAGATGGATGCGCGCAGTATGGAACCGCGTGGATAGCAAGCGCTTGGAGCTTGTGGGCCGTGATCGGTGCGCTGTCTTTGCTGCACGTGTTGTCCACTCTTCCATGATCCTTGCCACCCCTCACTCAATCAGCCCTCGGCAGACTGGCAGCCGAATGGTTGCTCAAGCTTGGCGCTGCAGCTCGTCTTGACCTCGGCACTGGGTCTCAGTACGTGCTCGTTGCCAAAGAGTCTGCATGCTTCCTTCCTGAGCAGACGCAGTTGTATTTCTCCCTTGCCTTTCCTTTGCTTTTACTACGCACACCTTCAAGCTCACTGGCAAAACATGGCGCCACAATGTAGCTGGCACCGCCAATACAATGCCTTGCCTTGGCTTGCTGACACCAACCGCGGCGCAAAGCCACGCAGCACTGCTCGGCTCACGGGGCTTGACGCCACGGGCAGTGAGGTCAATGATGCCGGCCTTCAACGTAAGATCTCTTCCTGCCGATCCTGCTGTCTCTGGTCTGCCCGCGTGCGCGCTCACGTTGAGCCTGCACTGTGAGGGCACGCTTTTCCGCAGACATTGAGAACATGGAATCGCTCGAGCTGGCCGTCTTTCGAGATTGCTCCTACCTTTCCAATTCTGCAAGTCAGGTATGTGACAAGTCGGACGTCGCCTTTTGCTCTCTCCCCATCAACTTGACAAAATGAATGGCCATGCATTCACCGACATGTTCATTCTCATACTGGCGCTGACATATTCGTCGCCGTGTTGGTCACTCATCCCTTCTGCGCCCCATTTCACTCGCACTTCTCCGCGTGCACAGTCACTGGCTACCCTGCGCGGGTGCCGCGTGCTCGATCTGACCAACGTAGCCATCAATGAGGCGCGACTGGTCCAGCTCTGCGAGAACCTACCAAGCCTGGAACGTCTCTACCTGGCACCCCATCAAGGCAAGACCGCCCGCCACCATGTTGTGATTCATCAATTGTGCTCTTCCCTTGCCCGCCTGCACTCACGCCGGACCGAATAAAACGAACTGCACAGCAACCGACACCCTGAGGCAAACGGTCAAGCCAGCATTACAGATTGAAACACAAGCAAAGGTGGAGACTGGGAGCTAATCCGAGGGCAAGCATAACCGCCTTTGTTGCCATGGAGTTTTCCTTGCTTGACAAATGCATCCAAGAGTCGTTGCAGGTCCTATGTCAGTGTTCCACCCCCCGGGACAACAGTTTGTGAATAAATCAAAACCAACATCGACGTGACTCAAAACTACAGCCCTTTGGGTTCTTGAAGGAAAAAATCAAACAAAACAAAACACCAAACAAAACACCGAGCAAGGAGAATAGAAACATGCCACAAGAGCCCATGATGGGTTGCTTTTCTTCCCCGCCCCTTCCCTGAAACAATCGAGAATGCTTTCCACTCTCAACTTGTCTGTGGAGAATCAGCACCGCTCATGCCTCAGCCCCTCACCTTGACGTCGCCATTGAATGCCTGATCACCCTGCATAAACATGCTCAGCATGACATGGATGCTGCACCGGGTTCCAAAAGCATGCACACAAAGGACTGAGCATCGACGCTGAAACGCCAGCCGAGACCAATACCAAAGCAACCGAAGCAAGAGTTTAGTCAACGGACCGTTCAAGCGGTAGCGAGGCAGCGTTTCGGAGCATGCCCTCGACAAAACGGAGGACCACGATGGCTTGGGGGGATTCGAGCGGATCGTCTGCGCCATCACCGACAGCTGCCGCCTCTTCATGGGTTTCGTGATGCCCGTCACCACCTGCGGCTGAACAAGTTGCGAAACACCCACCCCGAGCACCAATCAACAGCCACAAGTCCAACACAAGTCCAAGGTTACGAATCAGCATGTCAAAGCGCTGCGTAATGGAGCTCGCTGCACAAGAAGGGCAGCACCGCACACACCGTGATGGTGAGCAAAATGATCTTCATCCAAGAGAAATTTGTCTGGTTGGGTTTCCCGCACCAAACCAAGACCGACCCAATACGCAAGCTTGCTGCGGACAACGGGGCCCGTGCACTGGGAGGCACACAAAATAGCGCCAGGGTAGATTGAGGCGCCACAATCACTCCACAGGCATGTGCAGGGCTGACGACACTTAATCCAGAACATCGTAACGGACCTCGAGCTTTTTAGCTAGAGCCTGCAAAGACCACTCGGGCTGCTGCTCAAACAGATTGATGATGCAGGCTGCCAATGGGCTGACCACGAGATCCAGCTATAATCCAAACAGGGTTGATCCCATGAGGTGGACACCCACCCTCCGTCAGACAAACAAGATCTGGTCACATAGGTTGGCAAACAACAGCGACATGGAAATGCCATCAAGCTTTCATTCAGATGGAGCTGGTGCACACCTGCTTTCCGCCGGCCTCCAATTGTAATTCCACGGTTCCTTCGTTTGGACGAAGCTGCTCGCGCATGACCAAGCATCATGAGCAGACGCGTCGCCAGATGTCCTGCTGCCCAAGCTGCTACGCACCTCGAGGTGACGGCCGGCTTTGAGACGGCTGTAGGACGTCTTGTATTCTTCCAAGTACTGCTCTAGGCCCTGTAGAGAACAAGACGGAAGGGCAGGATTGAGAAGGGTGTCCACCGGTTGCTCAAAAGGTAGCTCGAGATGCGGGCTAGGGCTGTGTGATTGAAGGTTCAAATGGTTTGAATCGTACATCTGGTAGTCGAAAATTGACGGTGCTGGTTTGGAGTCCCGGCCAGTACAAACGAGAGAGGACCAAAACGTTGACTTGATCCTTGGATAAGGGAGCGGCTGGAGTTTCCGGCACAGGTTGTTGGCTAAAGCTTTGATGAACGCGGCGAGATTCGTTGACGTCCTTGATCAAGATATCACAGTTGACGAGGGCATCTTCGCCAAAGCGAACTTTAAGCGTTTCCAGCAAACGCGTCTCGCTATCAACACGGGCACGGGCAGGGGCACGGGGACGGGCACGGGCGTGAGTCGTTGGATCTGGGGGCTGGGTGGAGTGACATGCATGATGTGCATGGGTTGAGCCATTTTGCACTGACTCAGTGGTGGCAAAGGATCGACTTTCCAGTAGCCTCTTGGCCAAGACGTTGCGATACTGAGATAACAAGGTCTCTGGATCGCCGTAAATGCTGATCAGCAGCTGGATGGGATCATTCTGTAGGTACAAAAGACGGAATGAACGTAGCCTGGAAAAAGCGACCAGGCGTGGCGCTTGGCTATTGCCATGGCGGCAGTAATTATGGCACACGCCTGGCTCGATGGACCGACGTTCGAACACGTATGTGTGGTGTGTGTCTGGGGATTTGGGAAGGCAAATAGTCCACCCTCGGACTGCCACCTTACCATGAGCTGCTGGACTTGGTCAAGCTTGGACATGGGAGAGACACCGTCCCACGGCTCTGGGAGCCATTGCACAACGGTCTGCTCATCCCGAAGGGCATCTGGTTCGGCAGTATTTTCATCGGTGATGGCTTCGATGACGTTCTTCACCGTGTCGGTGCGTTTCTGAAGATAGTCACGAATGAGCGGGCCCACTCGGTTCAAGATGCCACCTGATGCGTCGAGGAAGCTATGGAAAGGAAGGGCCATGAGGCGATGCTCGGAGCTCAAAGAAATGAAGTAGGTGTGAGTTCTTGGCAGGCACACTCCAGGGACGTACTTGAGAACGTGAACAGTTGAAATGTACTGGGAAATGATGTCAGCTGTTTGCGCACCCACGTGCAACAGGCGCTTCTGAATGGCTAAGCCAAGGTGCGGCCATCATATCAAAAAGTGAGGGTCTGCATGTTCATACATGCAGGAGGGAGAGCGAGTATCAAGGTGGGCATTCAACAACAGACCGGCGGAGAGTTGGTGAACCAGCGCGTCGCGCAAATCGCACTGCTCTAGGCAGGTACGAAGGTTGCGGATAGCCGGGATGGAATCTGGGTAGTCGACGATAATGTCAAAGAGCTCAGCGATACGCTGTCGGCCAAGAACATGGTAGACGTGGCGCTGGATGGAACGGACGTCTAGCAGCAGAGCAGCCAAGTCGAGCCTCGTGACATGAGTGCAGGCGTGATTCAAGCGGGGTGGGGTCTCGAGTCAGTTCAATGACACACCAAGTGAACAATCCAAGGTGGTTTCAAAATATGGGACGAGGCCTTTGATCAGCTTGTCAACGTTGGCCAGCACGTTGGTCTCAAAGTCTCCTTTAAAACGGGCAATTCGCCTAATTCAGCCCAGGCGGTGACGCAAACCGATGGTGTCAAGTGGTTGGGTGGCTGGGATACGCACGGAAGGAGAGGCGGCATTTCGGGTACGGAAGGAGGGGCGAGAAAATAAGGGTGGCAACGAATGGAGACGGTATCAAGTGACCTACGTGGCGACAACAGAGCTAAGGGCTGTGTGCAGAGCGGGCAGCGCGGTTTGCCTCCGGGTGGCAACGGGTAAGGCAGTATAGAGGTGCGACTGCAGGGCGGCAGTCAGACTAGCTCGTCGTGCAGTATCTAAAAGTAGTTTACGCACAAGCAAGGCGTTGAGCTTTGGGTACAAGATGGTCCGGGAAAAGAGGATGGCTTGCCATTTGACGCACCATCTGCACCTGAGAGCCGGGGTGGTCCATCATCCCGACTGTCGCCATCGTCATCTTCCTCATCATCATCGTCATCGTCATCGTCACTGCAGCTTGATGGCGCAAGAGCAGAGAGGCACTGGGCCAGGTCATGGGCGTACAGACGCGTCAAAAGGTCATGTTTGCGTTGGAGGGTCACCGTGTCCAGAGTTGTCTCGAGTGCCTGCATCAAGGCCGACTGGAGCTGGTGTCTGAGGCCCCAGATCCACAAGATGATGGGGGTGAGGCGAGGGCATACAGGAAAAGAAGAAGAAGAAGAGGAAGAAGAAGAGACAGAGGTGTATGAAATCCCGACTGTACGGCTGTACGGGCTGAATCGCACAAGGGAGGCGGGATGAGATGGCTGACCGAGTGTCGAGGTTGGTGAGGGCCCCGGCCAAGCTCTGGGCAAAGGTGTGCCACGCGTGTAGTTGTTGCAAAAAAGCGTCAAAAGGCGGCAGGGCTGCGGCGACGTTGGTGGGGTCTGCATGCAGCAAGTTTTGTATTTGCACGGCTGTCGCATGGTGGAGCAAGGCCATTTGCATCTTGTCTGAAGGCAGTCAGGCACGATCGGCCAAACCGGGATGAGCCAGGCGTGGCTGCAGGCATGGTCAATTTGAATGGAGGACCGGACGGGGGCCGAGAAAGGGACAATCCTTACAGGCAATGAGGCGAATGACGTGTATCATCTGGGTCGCAGGCCAAGGATCCAAGAGCTGGGCCAACTTCAGGGCCCAGGTCTCGATTACAGTGGCGTCTACATGGGCGGTCGGTTTCCGGCGGTGGTGAGGAACTGAGCAACAACAGGCCAACCACACAAGACCCAAGCAGATCTTGGCCGTTTCGTCCTCCCAACACCCGCACCCGCACCAACCTTCATTGGATGAGACGGGGGTGACGGCAGCTGTGAGGGCCTGCGCCACCTCCTGCCAACCCGCCGCCATCATGTGAATTTAAAAAAAAAAATTAAAAAAGAGGAAAAGTTAAAAAAAAAATACATGACGTAAGAAAAAAATTCACACGAGAAAGTGTAATCTTCATTACACCATTTGAAATACAAATTGCAGCATCACAAATGCCTAAAAATAGGGTGAATGTGTTCACTCAATTTTTATTTCCCGTTGTAACCATGATAAGCAATACCTTACTATCGAAAGTTGATTCGGCTTTGTTCGGACTGCCTTGGGTGTGTGTGCTTGTTGTTCTGCTTTTGTTCAACCTTGAGTGTGTGTGTGCTTGTATCGTCTTGGTGTGTTCCGAGGACGCGATCGGTTCGGCGTCATTTTCTTCTTCGTTATCTCGTTCTTCGATTAGGCTCGGTTTGGCAGCCCACCTACAAGCAGGCAAAAGGCAAGATGCAGGGTCAATCATCGAGCGGCAACAACAATGCAGCGGTTCCGGCCGCTGTTGTGTCGTGGGAGTACCTTGACATGACGTGGATCACGTATGACCACGCGACGCAGCGTCAGATTGAGGATGCCTATCTTCAGTACACGAATGGCACTTTATCGCACGGCAAGTGCGACCTGACCCATGGCAGCTTTTTTGCCGGCCAACCGAACACTTACGAAGTTATCTTCATGACGATGGAGCAAAGGAACAAATCGACCAACAATCGGCGCGCCGTTCGTCGCTTGATTCGCCCCAGCACCAGTGCCAACCTCACACACGAAATGTGGGAGCTCACGGACAATCACCAGTACCAGTACGAGGACAAGGGGAACTGGTTCAACTTTGATCCCTGGGCCAACCTGCAGCTCTATCACACGCCAACCAACGTGGTGATTCTCAACAGCGGCGACTACGAGTTTTTGTTTCCCCGCCACCGCGTTGACAAGGCGCACGGCACCCAATTCACCACCTTCAGCAGTGAGCAACGCAGAATCCGCCTGGTCCGCATGCAAATTCCGTCGCCGCAAGCAGACGACGTTCCCACGGCGGCCCTCAAAGGCCTGGGCCTTGGTGCCACAGGGGCCGCAGGGGCCCCAACCACGGCCTCAACCACGGCCACGGGCATAGCAGCGACTGCTGCCTCTGCTCCGCCGGACATTGAGGAAGCTGACAGTGGTGGTGGTGGTGGTCGGGTCAGAGAGATTTTAAGCAAGGACCCACGCTCCGCTTGCCCCACCTGGAGGGCGCAGACGACCCACATCTTGAAAAGCCTTGCAGAAATACCTTTTGATCCTGTGTCCCAAGCCACTCTTGACGCTTGCCACCAAGGCGACCAATGCTGCATTTGTCTGGAATTCTTTTCGGAAGCAGGCGCGAGCCATCGGGAGCCTTGCCCCGGTGACCCGACGGATGGGTCAGAAATGGACACCACCGACCTCAATGACGAGGAGTATTATTCATCGGTGTCATCGCACCCAGAAATAGTGCTGCGCTTTCCCTGCTCACACCTTTTCCATGGCAACTGCGTTTTGCCAGGCATCAAGAACCAGTCGTTCCGTTGCTACGTGTGCAGTGCCGTCCACGGCAAGCCTCTGACCGGCAACCAGCCCCCTGGAGAAATGCGAGTGCACCTTTCGCAGCAACCTCTCCCAGGCTTTGACTCGGTTGGCCACTACATTATCGACTACGAGTTTCCCCCTGGCCTTCAGGTATGGTTCTTGTTGCTTCCCTCCCTTCTTTCCGGGTCTCAATATGTCTGATACCCTGCAACCACACCCCCCTTGCTTTGTCACATACCCATGAGATGCTGATTGCACGCATGTTTTGTATGCAACGGTCGACGCTAGGGTCCCGAGCATCCCACGCCGGGTGCCTACTTCAATGGCGATCGAAGGCGCGCATACCTGCCAGCCACAGACAAGGGTCTCGAGACTCTCAAGCGCTTGAAGGTAAGCCCTTCTTGTGTATCTGAGCCTGACTGGTAGCCCTGTGGCACACCACAGAATGGCACAACACCACGGCACAAGGCCTGCAATTCTCTCACGCACGCACGCACGCACGCACGTGGCACAAATTGTGGTTGCTGTTGCGTAGACGGCCTTCGAACGGCGCCTGACCTTCACCATTGGCTTGTCTCTGACACTGGGCCCGAGAGCTGGAGAGCGTATCATTTGGAACGGCATCCATCACAAAACAAGCCTTTCCGGCGGTGCCTTTGGGTTTCCAGATCCGACCTACTTTGAGCGCGTCGACGAGGAGCTGCGTGCTTTTGGCATTTAAGGCGCCCCCCAATCGTTCCAACCAAATGATCTTGCGTTGGACCTTGCGTTGGGGGTCTGGCTGGCTGAATGCCAAGAGCACGGCTGCTGTGTATACGTGCCTGTGCGGAAATGTTGAAGCCCAAAGCTCTTAGCCCAAAGCTCTTCAGTTGGAGGCAATCCACCAACAACCTGTCGCTGTTGTCAAGTGTGTGGAGATGAGATGTTTTCAAGTCCCTACACTCGCGCCGAAGTGGACCTGCAGCTGCTGTCATGTGTGTCGGGATGAGATGTTTTGAAGTTCCCACACTCGCGCCGAAGTGGACCTGCAGCTGCTGTCATGTGTGTCGGGATGAGATGTTTTGAAGTTCCCACACTCGCGCCGAAGTGAGGCTGCAGCTACGAGATAAGATTGATTTTGGTCCTTTTATTATGACCATTATGACCATTATCAATCTTTCTTGCCATGCTTTCGTGGTTGCAGCTCAGCGTCAGGTTAATGGTGGGTTGCTCTCAACTAAAGCGCCTTGTCGCGGTGAGCAATGCCAATGTTCAAAATCGCCATCAAGCAACCTTCTGCTCTCGCACTTGCATCGTGCCGTGCTCACATTCCTTGTCAGAAGTGCTTGTGCGTTCATTTATATTCCTTTGCAATGTAAAATTGACTTCATTTCACCAGCCAATCAGACCAACTTTTGTCGTAGCACTCTGGCGCTCGCATCGTCGTGTTTCATAAGGGCTTGTATTTGTTTGCGTGCTTTGATCTTGTGATTATGGCGAGACGAGGCGAGGCTTGTCACGAGTTGTCGAATGTACACCGCGGGTTCGCGACCTGCAAACAGTAAATGGACCAAAGCTTTGTTGCTTCTTTTTGTCCGGTTGCTGCTCGCTCAGATCACGGCAGTAGCAAGACCGCACCCCGTGAAGCTCAGCCATAGCCGCGTGACGGTTCCCATATGTTTGTCTAAAATGAGCAAGGGCCGCCTATTATCACATCACATCCTCTAAAATACAACTCACAATCATCGTTGACAACAGCTGTTCAAACCAATTCATTTGTCTCGTCTGAAGCACAAAACCGACACGATGGCGTCGGACGGCAGCCGACCGGCCAAGATGGCCAAGGTGAGCGCAACTCTTTCTGGTCCCTGCCCTGGATCACTGAGTCATCAAGTGGGGGACATGACTGTTGAGGTGGCATCGCGGGGATCAGGAACACAAATAAGGGTTGTCTTCTGCATTCAGGCTTTGGGGGTTTGCTGCCTGCTTTCTTGCTGGTCCCGAGGTTGCCGTTTGCGAAAAAAAAAAAAAAAAAAGTGCAACGCTGTTCAACGTCGGCCGGGAACAGCTGCAGGCCAGGCTCCCCAAGCCAGCTACCATGCGAATTTCGGATGGATACATGGGGTTGATGACTTTTGTGGATTCATCAAGGACTGCCCTCGGCCCTGGCATTTTGAGACTCGCTCGTCCTCGCAAGGGATTGGAACGCACATCTGCTCATCCGTTTTCCTTTTTTTTTTTTTTCTTTCTTCTTCGTCTTCTTTTGACGGCGTGGTGGCATTCAGGTCAAGAACAAACATGCGGCCACCATTCAGATTTCGGCCGAACAGCTTCTGCGCGAGGCAAACGAACGACAGATCGAGTATGTGGCTCCCGTGCCCAAGCAAAACATTACCGATCCGCAGGAGCTAGAGGAGTTCAAGCTGAATCGTCGCAAGGTTGGATGAATGTCGTTGTGCCTCCCTGCTCGTTGCACCATCTTCGACAGAGATGCACCTCATCTCACTGGGGGAAACGGAACAGATTCATGCTCACCCCGTGCTACTGCTTGCCTTCTTGACTTTGGTTCTCTGTCTCTGCCCGGGTGTGTCCCAATGGCCGACTCCTTTTAGAACTATGAGGATAACATCCGCTCCCGACCCGATGAGATGCCCAACTGGGTCAAGTACGCCGTGTGGGAAGACTCCCAGGGCGAAACGGAACGGTGCGTTGTCACACTCTTTCATCAGCCAATCCCGACGCGTGTCACGTCGTCTTGCTTGCTCTTGGCTGCGCCTCTTCCGTTCTGGTTTCAGTCTCAACGCCTGGTTTGTATTGATGCGCCTTCACGCACTCGTCATGCAGTGCTCGATCAGTGTTTGAGCGCGCCTTGGACGTCAATCATCGTGCCATCACCGTCTGGCTCAAGTATGCCGAAATCGAGATGAAAAATCGCCAAGTCAACCACGCCCGCAACATTTTCGATCGAGCCGTCCTCATCCTGCCGCGCGTCAACCAGTTTTGGTACGTCCATTTGTTTTTTCTTCGGTGTCTGAGCCCCCTCTCCCCCGTGTCCCGGGTCGTTGGGCAACGCACCGCAACCCAGTTTGGTGGTTCCATGCCGGCGTTCTAACGATTGTCCAATCTGCACAGGTTCAAGTACACGTACATGGAGGAAAAGCTCGGCAACATTGCTGGCGCCCGCCAGATCTTTGAGCGTTGGATGGAGTGGCATCCGGATGAGGACTGCTGGTTTGCCTACATCAACTTTGAAATGCGCTACGGCGAAGTGGAGCGCGTACGTGTCGCGCCCAACACCCGGCCATCGTCCATCTCTTCCATCATCAATACCGCCAGCTCTGTTCGTTCTTACTTATTTTTTTTCGCCCACGCAGGCTCGTGGCATCTATGAGCGCCTCATTGTGGATCACTGTGAGCCAAAACACTGGATCAAGTACGCCAAGTTTGAGCTCAAGAACCGTGAAAATGACAAAGCCCGCGAGTACGTGCTTCAGCCCTGATAGTTCAACTGTGTTCACGCGATGCCACGCCATCCCTGCCCCCAATACACTTCGTGCCATGTCAACATGGTCGAGCTTGTGTGTTCCTTCCCCAGCTCTATCATACGGTCTCTGTTTTATTCTCACTTCCGCGCGATTCATTGCGGCTGCCATACACAGGGTCTTTGAGCGCGCGGTCGAATTTTTTGGCGAGGACCACCTGGACGAAACGCTTTTCATTGAGTTTGCCCGCTTCGAAGAGCGCCAAAAGGAATACGAGCGCGCCCGTGTCATCTACAAATACGCGCTCGATCGCATTCCCAAGGAGCAGGCCAAGCAACTCTTTGACGCGTACACTTCTTTCGAGAAGCGTTTTGGCAACCAAGACGGCATCGAATCCGTCATCCACAACAAGAGGCGCTTCCAATACGAGAAGGAGATCAAAGAGAACCCACACAACTACGATGCCTGGTTTGATTATATTCGCCTTGCAGAATCAGAGGGTGATGTTGCCAAGGCACGGGACATCTACGAGCGCGCCATCGCCAATGTGCCCCTCGATCAGGACAAGCGGTATTGGCGCCGATACATTTATTTGTGGGTGTATTACGCCGTCTTTGAAGAATTGACCGCCAAGGTGAGAGCATCTCGCGTTCCCTGGGCTGTTCCATGTCATTCCGAGCAAGCCATCCCCTCGCCGGCATGCCCACAAACTGGGCCGGAATCGGGCGCCTTGGCTTCATGGAGATGTGCACTGTTCGCCAATGCCACCCCCGTCACCTTTCCTCACTATGCGTGCACCTGCTGCACGGTGCGCGTAGGACGCCGATCGAACACGGGCGGTGTACCAGGCTTGCTTGCAGTTGTTGCCACACAAGACTTTTACTTTTGCCAAAGTCTGGCTCTACGCAGCGCAGTTTGAGATTCGCCAGAAGAACCTCAAGGCCGCGCGTCAGCTCCTTGGTCGGTCACTCGGACTGTGCCCCAAGGATAAGCTTTACAAGGGCTACATCGAGCTTGAACTTGAGGTACGAATTTGATTTGCGCTCCATTGAGTAGCCGACCACCCACCTGGCCCATGACTCATTATCCTGTTGACGCCCTTTTGTCCATTCGCGGATCATGATCCGTGCACGTTGCCCATATATTGGACGTATCTCTGAACGGTTGACTGTGGTGGCGACGCTTCAGCTGCGCGAATTTGATCGATGCCGAACGCTCTACAATAAGTATCTCGAGTTCAATCCGGCTACGTGCCAGACCTGGGTTCAGTATGCTGAGCTTGAGGCCGTTCTCGGGGACTACGAGCGCGCCCGTGCCATCTTTGAGCTGGCCATCGATCAACCTCTGCTTGACATGCCCGAGGTATCATCATGTCGTGATCAGCTGCCTGTATTCCAGCCTGCAGACATACCCTCGTGTATATTCATATTTTCTTTTTCTTTTCTTTTGTGTAGATTCTTTGGAAGGCTTACATTGATTTTGAGATTGAGCAAGACGAGGTCGAACGCGCCCGTCAGCTGTACGAGCGATTGCTGGAGAAGACATCCCATGTGCGGGTCTGGATTTCGTATGCGCAATTCGAGGCGTCTCTCGAAGTGGAAGACAATGCTGACCGTGCCCGCGAGGTGTTTCGACAAGGCCACAAGGAGGTCAAAAAGCAAGGCGACAAGGCAGCTCGCAAGGTGTTGCTTGATGCCTGGAAAGCCTTTGAAGAGGAGCAGGGTGATGCCGATGCACTCAAGGAGGTCACGGGCCTCATGCCCAAGCAAATCAAGCGCCGCCGCGAAGTGTTTGCTGAAGATGGCGTACGTTGGGCCTTGCCTCGTTTTGGGGTTTTCCCCCATCTTGCTGTTCTCCATCCACCGCTGCCTCGCCTTGCAATGCCACCCCCCTCCGTCATTGTTTCGTCCACCTCACTGCCATGCTCCTGCCCTCTCTGTGTGATCGGGTCTTGGCGCGTACTTGGATGCAGACGAGCGACGGCTGGGAGGAATACTGGGATTACGTGTTCCCAGATGAGGAAACGACCAAGCCTCATCTCAAGCTGCTCCAGATTGCTCAGCAATGGAAGCAAAAACAGCAGGCGGAGGAGGCGTAGGTTCGGTCCGCCCGGACGGGCTTTTGCTGCCACCTTCTTTTCTTTCCATCGTTCTTCCAGACCTCTGTCGATTGTGTGCTCGCACGAGGCTCGCTCACTGGCTCAATCGATACACAATGCTCTTCGATCTTGCTTTGCGTTGGCTGCTCCCTAAAATGAAAAGAAATACTCTCAACTGCTAATGACATGCACACGAGAATAGTTTTCTCAATTGGTTACCCTTGCCTTCCCCCTCCCCCCGCTTTTTATTCATGATCCCTGGAGCCGCTATGAGTGTCAAGAGATTCCAGTGGAGAAGCGGGCAAGGGCAAGAACGACTAGATGAAGAAGATTGAAGACACGGCTCGGCCATCGCATTGAATGCAAAAAAAAGAAAGAAAACACACACGCACACACACCAGACAAAGAAGAAGAAGAAGAAGAAGAAATAAAAAAGAAATCATATGGGCGCATGACCCCAATGCGAGGGGTATGCGAACGAGCAGGCGGGTCTGCCTTTGCGTCAAACTTAGCGACAGTTGGGGCACGTGCAGTTGCCCAGGAAGGTGCATTGTTGCACCTCTTCGACAGCTTCAGGCACCTGCTCCGTAAGTGAGCCATCTGCAGCCTCAAACTCGCGCTTATGCGCCGAGCGAGCGACGCGCCGAGCAGCACCCTTGGTCAGAGCAAAATTACCAATGGTCGTTTTGACGGGAATCAGTTTGCTCATCCGCCGCCCAGGCTTGGTGCTGGACTGTGATGCCTCCTTCTCCTTTTGTTGCTGTTCCTTTTGCCGCTGCTTGCGGGCGAGCTCACGCGCAGCCTCCTCTTCCTTTTCCTTGTCACGGCGTTCTTTTTCTTTTTTGGCTCGATCCCGACGCTCTTGCTCTCGGCGCCGTTGCTCGCGCCGCTCCTCTTCGCGCTCCTCCTGCTCCTCCTTCTTGCGCCACGCAGCGCGACGCTCGCGATCACTTGAGCGCGATACGGAGTAGGCTCGACGATCAGCGGGTGGTGCCAGTTCTTCCTCAGTGAATGGCGGGGCTGGTGCGACTTGTGGCTTGCGCATCACGGACATGCGTCGGTACACTTGTGCCAGTTCCGAGTCATTGGGTAGTTGATCTGGCGTCTTATCCAAAGATGCGCGAGTGGCTGGCTGTGTGCTTCTCACTGCCGCATCTGCGATGCTCGAGTTTTCGCCCTCGCTGGGCGGCGTTGGGGTATCGTCCGGACCTGGCTTCTTGTGCCTGCCTGGCTTGTCCACCAGTCCGGCAGTGATTGAGGACGTGGCTTCTCGCTCGCGTTGGCCATGGCCGCGTCGCTTTTTGTGCGAAGATCCAGCCTCTGACTCGGTGTCGGAGCCCTGGAAATGACTGGCCAACAGCCTTGCTACTTGCGATGCTTCCGTCAAACGCCCCTGCAGCTGGCTATCATCATCGTTGTCAGTGTAGTAAACGGACTCGGCGTCGGTGTAGGCCGAGTTAATGTCGTAATCAGAACGTGCGCGGGACTGCGCCCGGGATGCTACCGTCGTGGTGTCGTCATCATCATTCTCCTCTGCGTCATCCGCTTCTGAATCGCTGTCAGCCACGGAGCGGCTGTTTTGTAGCTCGCTGAGGTGCATGGAGACGAGATCACGCTGTCGCTTCAAGAAGGCCTTGACTTCTGCAGCCCGAGCCTTCTGCAGCTCTTGAAACACTTGCTTTTCTCGAGCACGCAAGTCTATGCTACGCATCAAGAATTCAACCTCCATCATATCTAGCTGGGCGTCATTGCGCCGCTCAGCTAGTTGTGCCTGGGCAGCGAGCTGCCGGATTGCCGTGGTATCAGCCGCGCCCATGGCCGTATCAGCTCGAGCTGCTGGCTGCCGTTGCATGGCAAACCGCAAGGCGGGGCGCTCTACCCGGACGTTGGGTGCACACTCCTATGTTTGAAAAAGAAAAGGGGGGTGGGGGGGCAAAGAACACGAGTGAATAAGAGAAGTGGCCAGGGTCCATTTGGTCATGGTGCCGGCATGCCTGAAGGCGCACTGTTCGCCCGTGGAACTGACCATGGGTACGGATTGGAAGAGGCGCAAAAGGTCGCTGCGTTCGGCCTTGGGCAAGGGGATGTCCAACAGCTCAGCAAGCTCTGCCTGCGTCCGCGGAGTCTTGCTGATGACGTTGGCTTGGCCACGCAGCCGTGTGGGTTCTGTGAATAGACTTTGGTTCGACAACAACTTTTGCCAGAGCTCAAGTTCGCCTGAACTGGCCATGGCCAAGCGGACAGGCGGGTTAGGCGCGGCTTTGTTGGAGACATCCAATGTGGTGGCCGGAGGTGCTTGCAGTACGAGGACGTGGTCATCCCAACTGGACAGAGTTTGCACTTGCAGCCCTATGATTGCCATCGGCGGTACCACAACCAAGCTACCTCCCCCATTATAAATGGAGATGATGAGGACATCATTGCAGAGTAGCAGCTGTACCGGGACTTCTGCCCCGCGCGGCGGCGTTTGCAGGCGGGCAAACGCCAAAGCCAAGAAGCGCCGCCCTGGTTGGTTGACGTCAAAATCAGCAACTTGGGTTTGATTCGTTTGAAAGAAGGAGGCGACGTGCAACGCCATGGCCAACGGGCATTGGAGTGGCAGTCCTTTATCCTGTGATGCATGGTATCCAATGATGAGATTGTCATTTTGATGGTTGCAGAAGGACAATGACGAAGGTGACACAAGGATGCTGGGACAAGAATAAGCTTGACGGATGCGCGGGTATCAAGGGATTGGAAGGCAGAAATATAGAACAAATACCAACTTTATTCGCGGCATAGTCCAGGACGCAGGCAAGGATGGTCTCGAGATAGACCACGTCCGAGATGAAGTGGCTACGAGCTTGGCGCAACCGCGTCAGCTCGTCTACCACATTGAGGCGCCGTTCATTATCGAAGCGATCCAAGAGATTGAGAAGAGCACAAAACGCTCCAGCCCGCCCGACGGCCGTGATGCCGTGTACCAGTAGAGGCTGATCAGGCTTGAGCTTGGACCGCGCATCGCGCACGCGCTCCGCAAAAGCCAAGAAGCGATGTGAATCTTCACACGCCTCGCCGGCCACCCAGAAGAGCATTTGCAAAAGCTTGACATCACGGGTGATACCAAGGTCAATATGCTTCACGCGAAGACTTCGTTCACAAATGGCCAGGTTCGTGTGCTCATGTTCAAGCGTGATCTGGAGGGGGCCAATTTCGAGAATGTCACCTTCGGAAGGCCAGTAGCGCTCACCCACAACCTGGCTCCCGTCACTGATAGTTGTGGTCATGGCTACCAGCGATACCTCTTGCTGCCACATCATCTGCCAGAAGAGGGTCAAGGTGGGCCGCTGCGGGCCTTCAGCCACAATGATGGGCATTTGCGGACTGTATGTCTGCAGCAAGCAAGCATAACCAATCATAATAATAATAATAAAAAAAAAAAAAAAAAAAAAAGGATGAGAAAACGGCGGTGATGGAGGAGGTTGGTCTTGAGGTGGACGGCGACTGAGAAGGTGAACGCTTTTGACGGGACATACCGGGATGAAAGAGGCGTTGTAGTATTGGTCTTTTTCGCCTGGGTTGGCCAGCAAGACACGATTGTACTCGTAGGGCAACAGTGTGTTGCGGCGAACGTTTTTCTCCAGGTTATGAGGAAGCATCGCTGTTTGATACTGATAAGTCAACACACTTGCACTGGCTGTCTGCACGGCCTCGGCGCGACTTGGTAAGTTCAGAATCTAGCAGCACAGAGACATGAAGAAAGTCATGAGCGCCGTGGCCGCGATTATCTTTTGCATGTCATAACAGCACAAAGAAAGCGCAACCGGAAAGCAGGGGAGCGGTTGAAAGGCGCTCACGGTGGGAGATACGCCGATAAGGGACACGTCTTGTGGGGCAAAGGTGTACGAGTCCTTTCCGACGTTGGCGAACGAGCTATCGGCGACGGAGCCCACCGCCACGGTGGAAAGGGGGTGGGATGCCTCGGGCTGGAGTGAGGTTTGCGGAGAAACCAGGCTGTAATCCATGCTGGTGCGTTGGTGCATGCGTCGCCGGACCAGAACAAGGACCAGGGCCACAAACACGCAGAGGGCGAGGATGGTGAGGACGGCCACCCAGCCCGGGGAGCTAAGATCAACGTCATTCTTGCTGGCACTGGCACCAGCAAGACCACCCGTGGTGGTTGTCGTGGCACCATCAATGAGGGTGGTTGGGGTGCTGGCCAGATAGATGGCGGCGAGGGTTTGGGAGTGAGGAGGCAGCAAGGCTTTGACATTGCTTAAGGTCGAGGCCGCGGGTACAAAGGCGGTGATAAAGTTCACGGCCTCTTGGGCGGCCACAGATGCGCCCACGCCCTCAAGTCGTAAGATAATATCGCTGTCGTCGGTATTGGAACTGTTGATAATGGCAAGGCGAAGAATGTGGTCTGGCAGGGTGGGTGCTTCCATGACCAGATAGGTCCAGGCCTCCAACACGCGGGTGGAACGGTCGTTGTAGACGGAGCGATCGGCGGCCGTCATGGCAATGGGCACCAGGACAAAGTATTGGCCGACGCCCGGCTGGTCGGTGGGTAGACCAAAGCGAAGGTTAACGTTGAGGGGCACGGTTGTGGCGAGAGGGGTCGATGTTGAGAGCGTTGTGGTGGTGGCAGCTGGGGTTGTGGCCGGTGTGGTAGATGCTTGACCACAGACACCATCTGCACAAACTCTTGCCTGGCCGTCTCGAGAGCAAGTAGTACCATCATTCAGAGTGGTGTTGACGCATGTGCCAAGAAAGCAGTATCCAAGGCTGGCGCAGGGCTCTTCGTAGGGCGAATCTAGGCATGGCGTGTAACGGGGGGCTCGAGTACAGTCTACCTGCGAAGGGTCCACCGTCGAGGTTGTAGTGGTAGTGGAGGTGGTGGTAGTGGAGGTGGAGGTGGTAGTGGTGGAGGACGTGGTCGATGAGGTGGTTGTGGTTGTGGTGGTTGTGGTGGTAGAGGACGTGGTCGTCGATGAGGTTGTGGTGGTGGAGGTTGTGGTGGTGGAGGTGGTCGTCAGCACGGGCACGCAAGCGGCAGATGCATTGCAGGCGCCACGAACTCCCTCAGTTGTGAAGCAGGGCTCATTGTTGGTTTGCAAAGCAGACTCGAAGCATTCGTTGTTGAAGCAAAAGGCTGGCTGGCAAGGCTCAGCGGCGCAGTCGTTGTCGAACGTGCAGTTGGACTGTGCCTGGACCAAGACTAGCAGGGCCAGCCCAATGACGCAGCGCATTGCAAAGCCCAAGTGACTGTGCGTCATGGTTTTGGTGCTGCTTGGTCAATGGTAGCCGAGGTGGGCCTGCAAGGCCACCGGCTCTGGCAGGGACCAAGGATGGGCGGCGGCAGCCACAACGACAAGGGCAGTTCAAATGGAAGACGTGCCCCCGATGGTGTTGAGCTCGCTTCAGGGCACGGGTCCGTGGCGTGCTTGGAAGCGGGCGTGATCTGTGCGTCGCAACTGCTGTTGAATAGCCTGACAAGTGACCTGGCTTCCTGGCGTGGCTCAGCACAGTTCCGTTGCATGTGCGAGCTGCGATTCTCGTGTCAAAGGTGTCATCGAGCTTACAGGCAGCGATGATCGGTGAACAATAGCTGCCTGGCCCCGTAGACTCGCAAGGAGGCGAACCCAGCGTGTCAGAGGCTCAACCAGCCACCTGGCACTGAGCGGATTTGCAGCAGAGGGTCGCGGGTCGCGGCGGCAGCGGTCGAGCACGCTGTGTGTGTGCGTGTGTGTGTGTGTGTGTGTGTGGCCCCTATCAAAAGTGATGGTGGGCGTGACCGCGTTGTTGTTGTTGTTGTCGTTGTTGCTTGACGGAGGTGGCTCTGACAATCAGCTACACTTTGGTTGGATCTCTGAAAAAGAGGTCAAAGTCGCTGCTCCTCTCTGCATCGCCTTGTGTTTTGGCTTGAGAATGCTGTGTGGGCTGTGATTCTCTCTGCTTGTGCATCGCATGGCTGCGCTTTCTCTTTTGTCAGATCCCTGTGTCGGGACTTTCTCTTTTAGCGTACCTCTTCACCATCCTGGCCCGGCTGCTTGATGTGTGCGTGTGTGCGTGTAAAGGTTTGTTGCGCGTTCTGCGCGCGTTTGAGCAGATCTGGTGTAGATGCAGATAAGTCACGGTGCAGGACCTCGGTGCCACAAGATCGAGGCAAGCTTAATGAGATGGATAGAGAGAGAGAGAGAGAGAGAGAGAGAGAGAGAGAGAGAGAGAGAGAGAGAGAGAGAGAGAGAGAGAGAGGGAGAGAGAGAATAATTGAGAGAGAGAGAGAGAGAGAGAGAGATCAATAGGGAGACCACTTGGGTAGGGATGTGAGAGAGACGTGAATTGGTTGTCGCGAGCCATAGTATGTAGCAAACCTGAACACAGAGCGTCATCGAGGAACACGGCGACAACACGGCACAGAGATTTCCAGAAGCCGAGGCAGAGATGAATCAAGCAGCCAGAGGACATCAGCTGGAGGGCACTGCCATTTAAAGGACCACAACGTCGGCCGCCCTTTGATTTTTTTTTCACTTCTTTTCATAGATTTGAATTATCATCCAATTATAAACCCGTCTAAAACAATACAAACCTCTTCTTCAAGTCATTCAAAGAGAACACAATGAAAATCAAAGTCGAAGTCACAGCTTGGTCGTTGGACGTATTGATGATCATGGCGGCAGGGCATCCCCGCATCAAGCGGTAACAGCATGGGTCGTGCCAACTGCCATTCTTATCATCAGGGCTTGGCCTCGTTGGAATGATGAGCGCCTTGAAGCACGTCGTTGCGATCGATTGGGTGAGTGTCAGGCAGGCACAGCACAATAAGCGAAGTCAGTGACAATTCACACTTGAAATCAAAAGGCGAACGCAGTGAAATAGTCTTACATATTTAATCTATCATCCTGAAGTCATCCGTCTTGGAGAAAACGACCCTGAAATAAGAGTTTAAGTACATCTGTTAACAAAATAAGCTTGAATTTGAGGAGGTTGATGTGAGGTTATTGTCGCTGATGTCACCCACTTGCGTCTGCTCGTCATTCACTGCTCACTTCACGTTCACACACCCCAAACGAGCACTGACACCTCTCGCCCCTCGCCCCTCGCCCCTCGCCCCTCGCCCCTCACCCCTCACCCCTCGCCTGTCGCCTCTCGCCTCTCGCCTCTCGCCTCTCGCCTCTCGCCTCTCGCCTCTCGCCTCTCGCCTCTCGCCTCTCGCCTCTCGCTCCTCGCCACTTGCCTGGTACTTTTCACTCCTCAGCCGAGCACGATCAGATTGGCTCACTTTTGGCGAACCGAGGGGGGTTTTTTTTTCCCCGGCTCGGTCTCGCTGCGCTGGGACGCGGGCTCAACAGCTGCATCAGCAACAACCACAGCGTTCTTTCGTTCAGGACTCGGGTCACCTCAAGCGTGTCAGCTCGCTAAATCGGAGCCAATATTTGGAGCGCACATCTCGAGCCAGCGGCATGAGCTTGATCTTGCCAAACCTTGGTCGTTGAATACCCTCGTTCCGATTTGATTTGGCTTTGGCGTTTTTGCCCCAGACACGCGCTCCGTTTGCTCCGTAACCCGCCAGCATGGCCGAGGTTAGGCCCAGTGTGTGTCCGGCCTTTGCTTCACTTGGCCTGAGGCTTCCAACGGCCACCCTCACCGTTGCAAATTGTTGTGCCGTTGTGCCTACAGAGCTGGACCCATAACCAACGCTGGGAGATGCAGGTTTGTGATGCGAAAATCCATTTAGCGAGTGCCGTCGTTTTTTTTTTCTCTCTCTCTTTCAGCGCCATTTGCAAGCCTTGACGCCGCCTCGGTGCATATCATCACCTCTTTTCTCACTGTGTCATCAACCAATGTGCAGGAAATTGTGCCCGGCATCTTTCTCGGCCCGCAAAGTTGTGCCACGTCGCGAGCGGTACGCATGTCCAGCGCCAGCACCTTCACCAGTCTGATTCATCTCGTGTTCACACCGCACACTCTGGACTTACTATTCTGAGCGCACAAATCCCTTCATCCCTTCATCCCTTCATTTCTTCATCTCTTTTCCTCAAAATCCTTTCCTCATCCTTTGCCTCATATCTGCTTCAAACTCGCCGCATCGTAGCAATCTCTGCTTGAGGCAAACGGCATTACACACATGGTCTGTGTGCGCACTCAACGGGAGGAGCATTTTGTCCGTGAGCACTTTCCCGACCAGATCTGCTACCATACCATCACCTTGCGCACGGGTGACGTGGATAACGTCTTGGTTCATCTCCCCGCCCTTGTCCAGTTTATCGACACAGCCCTGGCCCAAGGCGGTAGGTACTCTCCTCCGCGCCGTCGCTGGACTGGATGCTTTCCAGCTCGAGCCAACGCTGCTTTGCCCCCTTCCAAAAGGTTGATCACACTCATCACGTGTTCTGTCTCTCCCTTGCAAACCACAGGCCGCGTCCTGATCTATGACATGGTTTGCATTTCCTTGGCGTGAGTCCCTGCTTGGGTCCCTCGGCCTTTTATTGGCCACAATGTCCTTGGTGCTTTCTGTGCTCACATGCTTCACAAATCCAACCACAACAGGCCGACATTTATGTGCGGATACCTGATGAAGTCTCGCAGCATGTCCTTCAGGTGAATACTCTTCTCTGCGCACCATTCAACCATACCCCTCTCTGAATCCTTTGCCGAGCCGCTCAACTTTCTCAATCGTGCTGGCTCACATGCATCGTGGCGCGTGCGACTCGTTCCATCTAGTGATGCTTTGACGCTAATTCGAGATCGTCGTTACTGCTGCTGCCCCACGGACCTCTTTGACCATCAACTTCAACAGTTTGAGCATATTCTTAGTGCCGGACGTATCAACTTTGAAAGCGGTAGGCCCTGGCGGTTTTGTTCTTCCAAGACACGGCATCCACGGCGTCAAGCATTTACAACAATGCTTTGACCCGGTCTTCCTTGTGGACAGCCATTCTTGGCTATCTGCCACGGCTGCTCATTGCTCTGAACTGTTTTCCTTGCCTTTTTTCCCTCTTCTTTTAGACAAAAAAGGCGACTGCCAAAAGCGACGCATTTGTCTCAGCGATAGCGACGAGGAGGATGAGTCGGGTATGCACGCTGTGGATGACGATTCCGTGGACGACACGGCCATGGATCAGGATGAGGCCCGCCGATCAGAGGCTGTTACTCGCGCTGCACAGGGGCGGTCCCATACTCGTGGGCGCTTCGTGCCCTCGTCGTGACCAACCAGACGTTTGTAGTGTTAGCTCCCTAGTCCCTGTCCCCGACTTTTCTAGAATGTATTTGTGGTGAATGTGGGGCCCGAAAGCTTTTTGGCTGGTCAATAAATGAATGCTCTGTTGCTCTGGCACTCGAGTGTCTCGGTGCATGCGTGAATTAAGGACCCATATTCTTTCAGTCCTTACTCGGAGCATGGTGCTAAAGGCCTCAGATGGCTTGAAGAAGCATGTCAAAGGCCTTTGCAGTGTACGGCCTCTTATTTGCTCAAAGAGAACGAGTCGTGCGCCTGGAGATCGTCTCCACGGATGTATTCGCCGCGAACCTCTGTGCTTGTAAAGGCAAACCGCATGTAGCCATGGTGCGTGTCGTCCAGCACCTGCCACATCTTGGAGGGGTTGGGCTCCAGGTTTTGCGAGTTGCCAGCACCAGCCATGCCTAAAACACACCAAGTTTCAAGCCGAGTCAAGGCCTCTGCATGGACCCGTTTTGTGTGTGTGTGTGTGTGTGTGTGTGTGTGTGTGTGTTTTCGTTTTCTTTTTCGTTGCACAAAGACAGCTTTGTCCACACGTACCGAGATTCACTACGACGGGTCCAGCGTAGCCGTCGCTGGTGTCGCCGCATTTACCCCGGTACACTGTGGGTACACCCAGGTGACATATGGCAGGCATTGAGGCTGCTTCACCAAGCAGGCGGTTGTAATGCGTTTCTCGAAACCGAATCGCAGATGGCACAAACCTGGGCAGCTGCGCTGGTAAGAATGGTGATGAGCCCCCCAGATCATGTCCACCTGATGCTCGTACAGCATGTCTTCAAACGTATCGCGCTGTGCCTTTGCCACGGGCTGGTCTGCATCCTGCACAGGCATCGCACCAGAGCCACACGGTGGTGTGAACAAGAGCGAAAGGATCACGACATCGGGCTAGGCCACAATCGTAAAAAAAAAAAAGGCCACGCGTTTGGACAATGAGCTGGCAGGAATTCAAACGAACGTAGGTCGAATTGGCGGTGCTATCAATGTAAAAGGGTCGATGGCCGGCGAAAACAAGCCAAGGGGTATTCTTCCGGTTCACCTGAACAGTAATGCGCGTTGATGGGAAGGTATTGCGAGCATGAGCAACGCGATTGCATTCAAAAAAATAAAAAATCTCTGAATGAACATTGCCTAAAGCCGAGCTCCTCGTTCACCGACCTGATCGAGGTCTTTCTTGACAAACTCGTATTGAGGGCTACCCACGGAAAAGTTGTGCTCAGTGGAGATGACCACGAGGTGCATCACACCAAAGTCGAACGAATACCTAATGTACAATTTGTTCGCAGTGGGCACTAAAAATGAGCGAGTTTCGTGCAGTCCAGCAGTCATTCAAAGACCAAGCCAAAGACAAGTAAAATGGAGTGCATCGCTGAAACCCGGGGCAAGAAAAGAGTGTGAAGGAAAACTCAATGGCTGGGCCTGGGTCAAACCCACCATACGTCATCCAATGTTGGCGTGGGCATGAGAAAGCGAGTTTCGTAGGCAACGCCGCATTCACCGCCGCTGTCAGTGCCATGCATGGCCGACGTGGTGTTGGGCCAATCGCGCTCATGGTTGCCAATCCTGCATGACCATCACCACAGAACAAGTGAGGTGAGATGTACAGCCAGGCATGTGTGAAGAGCTTGGTTGAAGAAGTGCCTTACGCAGTCATGTACGGCAAAGTCGTAGCAATCGGCTCAATCTGATCATGAAATTCCTCCCACTGAGACTCGTAGCCCCGGGCGTAGGAGATGTCGCCTGTCACACGAGTTGTCAGAAGACGTGGTCGGCTAGGCAGCTCAATGGATTTATTGCATGCGCTTGATATCGAGACGACGCATACCGTTGTGGAACAGAAGCGATTTATCCGCAAGCTCGCCGATGATGCCGTCGGTGGTGTTGCGGCTGGCCGGCATGTCCTACACGCAGCAAAGCAACAATGGCGTTGCGGCTTGAGAGTCAAAATCAATTGCGCGCGCTTTAAATGCCGCACATGAGCAGCATCAGACCTCTTGTTGCAGAGAATGGTCAATGACATGCTGGCCGAGATCACCAAAAGCAATCATGTTAAAAGCATCTCCGGTTTGGGGGCGTGTACGCAGCGAGCGCCAGGGCGAGAATGTGCTGTAGCAGTGGGAGGGTTGTGCGGTGAAACAGTGCCAGAGCCGGTAAGAGATGGAGTCAGGCATGGGGTTCAAGATGGTGAGCCTACTCTGTGGCAGCATCGCCATAGCGATAGACAACGTGGGTATTCGGAGCGAGGTTGGTCATGACCGCCGTGTACAAAATTCCAGGATCACGCCACCCAATGGTATTAGCTGGCGCACCACACATCTGTGCCTGCACCGGTTTGCGCGTGTAAGATTGAGCGCCAACTAATAACTTGACAGATCGTCCACCGGCACTGGCGAGAACAAACCCGCGTGTAGGGGGTAGCGGTGGGTGGAACAACGGTGTAGTTTGTCTCAGAGACGCCATATTGCAGCTGTGGCTGCTCTCTGTATATTTGATCAGCACATTGGTGAACAGGGGTCTGCACTGGACCAGACGGCACGAGGGAGGATGTGTTTGAAAACTTTTAAGCACGGACACAATGTCACGTACACTTTGCCGGTTGTCCAAGAGACACGCACGGAAGCCTCATCGTTGGTGAGCGCCAGACGTCCTTGCGTCGGCACGTTTGCAATGGTGTTCTGTTGACATTTGTGCGGTGCCGGGCGAGCTCCAAGGGTCATGAGGTGAAAGAGAGAGAAAATGCCAACTTGGAAGTCTTTCAGCAAGAACAGCTGGCTTTGCGGTCTTGGGTGGGGGCAGCAGCGATACGCACGGTGATGGGGGTTGATGAGGCCACCAAGGTTGGATGGTCCGGGCCACCGGTAAAGGCATGGAGGACAAAGTTCTCACGCATGTTCAGCAGCTGAAAGACCAGCTTGCTGCGTCCTGTGCACACAGGTCAGGCGGGGTGAAGAGGAGCTGCCGGCGGTGCTTGAAATCCAGAAGGAGCATCAACTGAGCTCAAGGGGATAGAGGAAAAGGAAGCGGAATACGGACCGCTGCTCAGGTACGCTGGGTCATAGTTGAGAAACTGGTATTTGATGGGTGTAGTAGCGGTGACGTCGTCGCTCGTCAGGTACAGGGCAACAAAGTCATTCTTGTTGGGCTTGGCACTTGTCACCGAGATCTCGCAGAACTCGCCATGACGCCTAATCATTACCGAAAAAAAAAAAAAAAAAAAAAAAAAAAACCGGAAGAGTTTTGGTGTCAGCCCCAAGAGGGCCACGGAGAGCGACATGCAAAGTGTGCGTGCGTGCGTGAGTGTGCGTATTGAGGGGAGGGGTCAGATGGCGGGAGGATTATCATACTGCAGGGAGGTGAGGTTGACGGAGACGGCAAAGTCGGAATCTGGCTGCAGCTCAACGCGATTTGGTTGAAAAAGGTGGAGGGCGTCTAGGTAGTTTCGGTCGATATCGAAACGCACCAGCAAGGAGTGAGGGCACAGCTCGTTATCCTTTACCCGACTGGTGCAAAGGATAAGAATCGGGTCAAGAGCCAGGCAAAGCGAGCTCACTTGGAGCAGTAAAGACGTGTCCTGCCACAAGGGAACTGCCAATCACGGCCACCAGGCACAGCAGCCAGCTCAACGATCGAGACAAAGCCATCGTGCTGACGCAACCTATCAGCAGCAATCTGCAACAAGGGGAACAAGCGCGCCAGTGTTTATCAGCACATCCATGACGCCACATGATACGCACGGCAGCACGGCAGCACGGCAGCACGGCAGCACGGCAGCACGGCAGCACGGCAGCACGGCAGCACGGCAGCACGGCAGCACGGCAGCACGGCAGCACGGCAGCACGGCAGCACGCCCTCAACCTCCGCTGAGCCTCTGCCAGCGCGCGCTGCGTCCTCATCCGTCGTCAGTCGCCGATCGCAGCACGAGGATACCGTATTGATCTCGAAAATAATCTACATCATCTCTCTACCCATTAACTCTCTCTGACTATACTGGCCAATAGAGGATCTGCATAAACCTGCCTAAACTTCGACAATAACTCCACATTGCTTCATCCCACCAGCGGTTGTGCAACTCGATGGAGCGATGCGTCACAATGTCAGATCAACAATATCAGAATGTCAGACGATACTGACGACAGATGTCAGACAGATTTGTGCGCACATTTTGATTTTTTTTTTTTTGAGTGTGTGTGTGTGTGTGTGTGTGGTCGAGGCCCCTGCTGCTGCTGCTGCTGCGGTGGCCGGTGCCTGATGGGCTGTGCTCTGGCGGTGCCTCGCCTGCCTGGTGCGGGGGTTTTTTTTTCTGTTTCATCCCTCTACTTGTGGATGAGCTGTTGAGATGTCGATGTCCAATTTCTTTGATTGATTCATCCTGCTAAGGCTCACGCTGTCGACCATGTGACATACGATGCAGGCCTGCCCAACGGAGAGCCTGTATTGCACGCACGACATGGCGGTAAGTAACGTGCAGATGCCATCCAGAACTGGTCCACACTCTGGTGCCTGACCATTTCCCTGTCCAATGCCCCGGAACCCTTCACCATAGGCTCTCAGCGACAACGTGCACGCGCTGCGGCAAACCAATCTGCTGCGCTCCATCTTGGCCCGCCTGCGCTCCAAGGCATGCTTATCTTGGCTTTGCGCTCAGGGTCTCAAGCAAGGTTTTCAGAAGATATCCTGTCATGACCTGGCATGGCTGTTGTCCCCACGTTTTGTATGACATGTAGGACACGGGCGACGCCGAGTTTGTCGCGAGTGCTGATCAAATGGCTCGCTTGGTGCTGGCCGAGGCTCTGGAATACCTACCATGTTCGTAGGCGTCTGCGGTCATTGCTGCCACCACCATCGCCATCCACGGTTCATCGGCGCCTTTTTTTCACCATTTCTTCTTTCTTGCCATGCTGGCACTGTACCAGATGAATCCCATCCCGTGACCACACCAACCGAGGCCGTCTATGAAGGGAGCAAGCTAGCCCAGCGCGTGTGCGGTGTCAGGTTGGCGACCAAACATCTAGATTATCAGCGCCATGTCAATGTCAACTGCAGCCAAGTGGTCTCATGCACCGCCCTGCCCTGCCCTGCCTTCGTTGTCCCGGTAGCATCGTGCGAGCGGGAGAATCAATGGAGCACGTCTTGCGCGAGTGGGTGCCTTCGGCAGTGGTGGGCAAAATTCTCATTCAGCGCGATGAGGCAACCGCAGAACCTTTCTTTTACTTTGACAAACTCCCTGCCAACATCCACGAATGCTCGGTCGTCCTTCTGGTTTGTTCTTGGACTTGTCTCCATGTTCAAACCGCTGATGTGCCCTCGGCTCGAGGGCGATGCCTTCTCACATGCCGACTCGCAAACTATCCAATAGGATCCCATGTGCGCAACGGGAGGCTCTGCCTGTGCTGCCATCGAGGTATATCGTTTCTGCCCCTGCGTGCCTTTTTTTTTTTGTTTTTTTTTTTTTTGGTGTATCATTGCCACCCCTTGTCCTACGCAGGGTGGTGAAGTGAGTTATCGCCAACCCGTGACCCAACGCTGCTTTCGTTCAATGTAGTGTTTGGCTGCTCGTGGTGTCAAGCCCGCCAACATTGTCTTTGCCAACATTGTCTCCTGCCCCGAGGGACTGGCCTTTGTGGCAGAAAAGTACGTTCAGGAGTTGTTTTTGTTCTGATGCTTCTCTTCCTCTGGCATGAAGCCTCCCAGGTCTTAACAAGCATTTTCTGTATGGCTTGCCCTTGGCCACGCTGCTTAGATTTCCAGACGTGCACATTGTGACTGGTGTTGTGGACAACGGTCTCAACAGCCAGAAATACATTGTTCCGGGTCTTGGGGACTACGGCGATCGCTACTACTTTACCGCATAGGGTTCTTGGCGTCCCGTGTATGTTTTCGCGTCGTCAGGTCCTTGGTGCTGGTCTTTTGGTATGCGCTTGGTAGCTGGTTGCTAGAAGACCCCACTGTTTGGGGCTTGGACGCACAGAGCTTTGCTGTCCTGCTCACTCCTTGTTCGAGTCTCAACGTCATGCGCGTTGAGCGCCATGTCATTTTACTTTCAAACACCGGCTTTCTTGTTGCCAAAGCCTTGCCTTTCGATCCCTCTTCCTCAACTTGATAGCTCCAACCTTCTACCACACACGTTCTGCAGCTCTCCCCCCTCACACACACACACACACACACACACACACACACACACACACACACACACACACACACACACACACACACACACACACACACACACACACACACACACACACACACACACACCCGTACCAACAACAAGAGACGAGAGGTCGAGAGACCGAGAAACAACAAGTCGTGCTCTCAAGGAAAGCAAGAAAACAAAAAAAAGAGAGCACGTGTGTGTGTGTATGTGTGTGTGTGTTTTGAGAACAACGAACCCAAAGACGTTTCTTTTGTTCTGTCAAGCCAGGGAGGGCTCAACGACGACGATGGCCAATAGCGGATGGGGTCCTGGGCCCGTTGTGGCGGGGGCGGCAGCGGGGGCGGCGGCTGTGGGCCTGGCTTGGTATGTTTGGGGCTGCTCGCCAAAGGGTGAGGCACAGGTTGCGCAGAATCAGGCGCCTCAAAGTGCAGGCGCGCGCGTGGCTGCTGAAGAGGCGCTGCGCTTTCGACGTGCTCAAGTCACCGGCGATGACCCCGAGCTGCTTGAGGAGCAGCTTTCCCGCAACAAGCTGTATTTTGGCGAAGCTGGGCAGACGGCCTTGAGTGAGGCCTTTATTGTTGTGGTGGGCCTGGGTGGGGTCGGCTCCCATGCGGCACACATGCTGGCGCGCGCCGGCGTTGGCCGTTTGCGCCTGGTGGACTTTGACAACCTGACGCTCTCGTCCCTGAATCGGCACGCCGTGGGCACCCGCGACGACGTGGGACGCCCAAAAGTGCAAGTTTGTGCGGATCATTTTCACGACGTCATGCCCGGCTGTCAGATCGAGGCGCTAGACCTGATGTTCACCTCTGACGTGGCCGAACGTGCGCTGGGCGGCCGCCCCACCTATGTCATTGATGCCATTGACGACATCAACACCAAAACTGACCTGATTCTCGCCTGCTTTGAGCGCGGCTTGCCCGTCATCAGTGCTCTGGGAGCTGGCGCCAAAGCAGATCCCAGCCGTGTCGTCTTTGGTGACATCACTGACCCTGTGAACGACCCCATGGCTGCCAAACTGCGCTATTTCCTCCGTCAGCGCCTCCACGCCGTGGACCGTTCCGATGCCGAGAGTAGGTTGCATGCATGCGGGGCTGGCTGCCGGCTCCTTGCTGAGCACCGAGCCACCAAGTTGTTGGTCAACGCAATGTCCTATATTAAATGTGACTCGCGGGGTGCCTGATTGTATTTGATGGGCATTTGCTCCTCCTCTTCTGTCTTGGTCTCATCGAGTCTCGGATCTCCTTTAATCACACGGTTTGCTGTTGATCTGGTCGCTCTGTGTAGACGCCAAGCGACTAGAGCAGTGCATTGACGCCTTTAAGGTGGTGTATTCATACGAAGCACCTCAGGCCAAGTTGGCGGCCTTGACGGCGGAGCAGCGTAGTAATCCCGAGGCGTTTGGTGCCGTGGCCAACATGCGCCTGCGTGTGTTGCCAGTGTTGGGTACCATGCCCGCCATTATTGGTATGAGCGCGGCGGCCTTTGTCATGACCCAAGTGGCTCAAAAGCCCTTTGACCCTCGCAAGCTGGAGCCAATCTCCCAGAAGTTTGCCCACAAGCTGCACACACACCTTTGCCGTCGTGAAGAAAAGGTGAGCCGCCAGGTTTGGCTCGTGGGCGTCGTTAGATGCGAACGCAGTGTTGCATGGTCAGCTTCATCCTCGACATTGGCGATCCGTGTATAGGAGTTTGGCAACCAGGCCGACGTGGGTTCGCCGATTGCTGACCAGCTGGAGGTCATGTATGTGCTCAACGACGTGTGGCGCCAGCGCAGCTGTTATCAAATGTATGAGCGCACACGGGCCAGTACCCGCAACTTGGTGTTGACTCGTTTTGACCGTAGCAAGCCGGCCCTGGCCTACAACCTCTTGCTGCTCACGGACACCGAGGCCAAGTGGCACGATGCGGCAACTGCCGCGACGGGTAGCGTGCCGGCGCTCCTCCTCGATGGCAGCGTGCACGAGTCAAGCAAGCACCAACCGAGCCTGCGAGCCTTGCGTCAGATTCAGGCCGTTCTGGCTGATCTCGAGAGCCAGTTGGCCGTCTAGGTTCCTGAGCTTTTGCCGAAGCTGACCACATCCTGTCTACCGAACCGACGCTGTAATTCAAGCTCCCGTCCAACCACATGACCCTGTGGGTCTTTCGCTTCTATCCCTTTTGTTGTTGCCGGCAACTTGCCTTGGAGGCGGCGAATAGCAGGCTCATTTTCTCGTGGTGACCTGTTGCCTCTTGCCAGCTTGTGTCTTTCTTGGTCATTTCAAATTGAGTGACCGTTTTGAGACGCTCAAAAGTGTGTGTGTGGATGTGTTCTCAATTTTAGTTTTTGGTGGGTGTCAAATCGTCTCTGGACCGAGAACGACGGAACAGAAACAGGGCCACTCGGGCACGTGACAAGCAAAAAGCACATCGGCCACTTGAGAAAGGGAAAACAAGGTTGAAAGATTAAACATAGAGGCCCTTCTCGTCGTCCATGTCCTTGACCTTGTAAGCCAAGCATGTCGTGAAAAAGGTAACGACGGTGGCGGCAATGACGAGGTTTGCGCCGTATCCTGTGGGTATGAGCAACATGTGAGCAGGAATCGAGGCCAACCAGGTAAATGGGCGCTCGTACAGCAAGGGCCATGCCATGCGAGACGAACCAAAGGTGCAATCGCCAAGCTCGAAGCGATCCACGTTGAGGCCACAATAGCAGTGCACCTCGCTGTTGGCGGGTTCGCCGTTGATGGGGCTGCGCGTTTCTTCCATACCAGCGGAAAAGGCCATGATGGCCGCAAAAAGACACAGCGCTGACAACAGGACAAAGGGCATGGATGGTGATCATGTGAGCCTGGGATCGGAGAGTCAAAGGAGACCAGGAGACACATTGGCGGGAACTGGCGAGGACAGAAGCGCAGACTGACTGGCGACGAGAATCATGGGGGCTTGCAGCTTGGTGCATTTGTAGCAGAAGAGGCAGGTGATGAGGGAGATGATCCAGGAGAGCCAGAGGATGGCCATGGCGATGCCAAGGAAAACGGCGGCGATGCGCCAGTTGTTGATGGGAATTGCATCGAGGTCCTCGCCATAGGGGTCAATGTCGCATTGGGTGTCTGAGGCATCGGTGCACTCGGTAAACACGCCGCAGGCATAGGTGCTGTTGTTGTCGGGGAACGCCTCAGCCGACTACCAAAGATGCCAGCACCCGTTTATCAGTTTGCAAGCGCAATCAAGCCCAGTCAGCATGGGATCGGAATGGAAGAGTCGGCGCGAATACCTTAATCCAGAAAGGGGTGGCGGCCGCAAGTACCGCTGCCACGGCAGAAATGAGGAGGCAGAGGCTGTACAGCCTGAGGAAGGGGCAACGGGAAGATACGTCAGCGCGGTGCAGGAGAAATCATGAGATTTCGAATTTTCGTCAACCGCGGGCGAGGCGCGGAAGCGCAAGGCGCGTGACCTACAAGTGCGTGCACAAATGGCAACCCTTTTTGGCCATGGTGATGGTCGTGAAAACGTCCTTCTAGGGCAACGAGTGGATCCAAGCAGCGAGGCAGAAGACTACAGAACCAAAGACAACAAGGATGAAGGGTCCCGTGTGTGAGAGATGTGAAGCGCGACGACGCCAAAAAGGGGCGGGACCCCTTTTGTATTCGCAGCGAAAAACAAGAGCGGCCGCGCCGTCCGTTATCCCCTGGCTCTGACGTCCAAAAGACACCCATCAACTTCCAATCCAATGGCGAAAGAATGAATCCAAACGCCCCAGCGTCCCGACGCTGCCGGCTGCCATTCCCCCACCACTTGCACGTCCACACACTTACATGCCAAGGTCTCCTCCTTTTTGTGCGTTCTCGTCGTGAAGCAGAAATTTGGAACGAAAAAAAAATGAAAAAAAAAAAAAAATGAACAGAAGAAAGAGAGAGATTTAGAGAGAGATTTTTAGAGAGAGAGAGAGAGATTTAGAGAGAGAGATTTAGAGAGAGAGATTTAGAGAGAGAGATTTAGAGAGAGAGATTTAGAGAGAGATTTAGAGAGAGAGAGAGATTTAGAGGGAGATTTATAGAGAGAGAGAGAGAGAGAGATTTAGAGAGAGAGATTTAGAGAGAGAGAGAGAGAGAGATTTAGAGAGAGAGATTTAGAGAGAGAGAGAGATTTAGAGAGAGAGATTTAGAGAGAGAGAGAGAGATTTAGAGAGAGAGAGAGAGATTTAGAGAGAGAGAGAGAGAGAGAGAGAGAGAGAGAGAGAGAGAGAGAGAGAGTGTGTGTGTGGTAGAGAGAGAGAGAGAGAGATCTAGAAAAAAAAAAAAGAGTAGAAGACAAAAAAGGCAGCGGGCGGACATGGGAACTGCTTGCTGTGGGCCACAGGGAAGAGATGGGTCTGATGGCCAAAGCAGGTGCCATTCACATCAAATTCGCATTGTAATGACGTGCTCGCTTTTCGACCGCGCGGGTAGGCGGCAGCGGCAGCCCGGGAGGTTTTGGGGGACACATGTACCCATCACCATGTGGAGCGAGCGCGCGGCTCATGCTCAGAACACGACAACATCCCTGAGCCTGCATCTTCAATCGCTTGGATTCAACGTTCAATCGCCGCCGCTCTTTCCCATGCGTGCGCTTCATCATCGGCAACCGAATCGATTGAAGCAAGAGACATTGGATCTGATCCGTATTCGAACATGAAACTACTATGCGCCGCGCCACTGCCATATCCTCAAGTCGGCACAGCACATGGCCAGTTGAGGGGGGCTTGTGGTGCCGCTCAGGCCACGCAGGCGCAGGGATCAGACGGGCCATCGTGTGCAGTGCGCGACCGTCGTCATCGATCCCAGTCGCCGTCCCTAAGCAAAGGGAGGACCACGTTTGGCTTTCTCGCAATTGATGGTGTGGACATGTGCATCAGCATCTAAAACTGTTCAAATACCTACACTTATTAACATTGAAGGTATCATGGAATCTGCAATAACCAGAACAACAGCAACAATAACTGCCATGAAAACAGATACCCCTCTTTCTTTCAAAAAAAGTTAAAGTCCCGAACACACATTGTCAGACCGTTTCCTGAGCGCGCCTTGTCAGACTTTTTTCCCGGATCGACAGGACCCACACACATGGCGAAGCGAACACACGGACAGCGCCATGGCGGCGGCGGTGGCGGCGGCGGCAGCGGTGGGCGACGAGAGCAGCTCGTGGCCCATGGCACGGTGGCCCCGATTGAAGAGTATGGCGCGGCTTTTGATCTCGTCCTTGACCACCCTGTTCAAGAAACAGATGTATGTGCTTGAAAATTCAGTTATCTCGCCTCGCATGCACGCACCCACCTCGGTGAGCTACCAGGCCATCGCACCTTTCCCGTTGCTCACATCTGATATGACCTTTGCCACAACACACTGTGCCGGGCCAAACCAGGTCGGCATCGATGCCTTTGTTTGCCCTGATCAAGAAGGCTTTCACGCCGTCATCAAGCAGCGCTACTCTGATTTCCTTGTCAACGAAATTGATCAGAACGAGCGGGTAAGGGCCAACCCCTCATTGTGTGTGTGTGTGTGTGTGTGTGTGTGTGTGTGTGTGTGTGTGTGTGTGTGTGTGTTTGTGTGTGTGTGTGACGCCCTCCCTTTGCGCAAATGCGCGCTCCTTTATACCACACATCGTGCTTTCCGCAGGTTGTGACACTCCGAAGCACCGCCGCCACAATTGCGGACGAGGACACCTTGGACCCGGACATCATTGGACTGCCACAGTTGATGCCCATGGCTAGCCTACAGGCGATCCAGGACCTCGATCAAGGCCGTCCTGATGTCAATGCCATCCTTATTTTGCGCCCCATCGCCGAAAAGCAAAAGCGGCGTGACGTTCACAGCGCCATCCGCTCCACCTGCCCCAATCTGCTCACCTGCGTCCGTAAGGTGTTCCCCGCTGAGCTCCTGACTCATGCTCGCGTTATCGAGCACGAAGAGCGTGCCAATAGCAGTGCTGTGGAAGACGATCCGGGTGCAGAGAACGACATTGTCATTATGCACCTCCGAGGCTCCCTGCGCCCTCACATTCCGGATAGCAACACCGGCCGCCACCACACCACCGCCCCCTACACGCATTTCACCATGGTCAAGGTGAACCAGGAGACGGTGCAGTGCCTTACCCAGCTGGCTCGTGCTGGCAAAATCAAGGACAGCCGCCTCAGGTATGCCGTTTTTCTTTTTTTCCTTGTTGCTGATATCTATGCGCCCCGGTGGAGCCGCAGCTCCCCCGGTTTGTGTTAACCCAACTCTGGTCGGTCATTTTAGCTTCGCCGGCACCAAGGACCGTCGCGCCATCACCGTGCAGCGTATTGCTGCCGAGCGCACGCCGGCCATTCGCATCAAGGGCGGTGCCGATCGCTCTTCGGGTCAGATCCTTGACCCATGTGCCGAGTAACGGCTTGCTCTTGCGCCTCAATGCGCTCCCCTTCGTGCTCAGCTGACCATATCACGCCGCCCCCGCCCTTGCTTGGAACAGGCATTGAAGTGGGCGACTTTGCCGATGCCAAGGATGGCCTCTCTCTTGGCAATCTGTGGGGCAACCGTTTTCGCGTCAGTTTGCTTCCTTGCACTTGCCAATGACGAAACGCTTGGCCATTCGATCCGCCTGGGCCGAGCTGTCAGCTTGCACGGGCTCACCCATGCTCCATCCTTGTCCATGACCCCACAGATTGTGCTTCGCAACGTGGATGGTAGCCCCGAGCTGATGACTAAGGTGGGTTGGACCTCTGCATCACAAGCTTGCTGCCATCTCTCGTTCTTGCTGTGTGCCTGTGGCGCTCGAATTGGGATTAAAGAGGCCTCGTCAGAGTTGCTGACCCGCTACGCATCCTTGGTTTGGTACTCCACGTTTATTCATGTGTACAGCGTCTTCAGTCGCTGCGCGAACAAGGCTTTATCAACTACTTTGGTCTTCAGCGTTTTGGTACTTACAGCGTACCTTCGCACGCCGTTGGTGTGGCGGTGTTGCAAGGCGACTACGCCGCCGCCATTGAGCTCTTGCTGATGGTAACAACTTTGCACCGCTCTGCCTGGTCCCCTGCCTTTTTGGCCTTGTCAGGCTCTGTCCATGGCACTGACTCAGCCTGTCCTGCTAATTTTCTTCCTCCTCACTGCTTTGTCATGCGTATGGGCACGCAGCCTCGGGCCCAGGATCGCGACGATGTGGTCGAGGCCCGGAAGATTTGGGCCGAAACTCGTGATCCCGCTGCCACCTTTGCAGCCATGCCCGGACATTGCAATCTGGAGCGTAGCGTCCTGCGGGCGTTGGCCCAAAATCCTCTGTTCGTGCGCTCTAGAACGACACTTTTGCACCCTACGCCGGTCGCAGGGCTGGCCTCAACACTTACGGCATCTGCTTGGGGTGTGTGTGTTTGTATTTAGGGATCCGCGCTTTGCCTTCATGCGCATGCCCAAGCATTCCAAGACCCTGTACCTGCATGCCGTTCAAAGCTACATCTGGAACCGCGTCGCTTCGTATCGTTATGAGCGCTTTGGGCGCAAGGCCGTGGCGGGCGATTTGGTGCATGCTCCTGCAGCCGCTGTTGGTGCCCCCGATGTCTTTGTGTGTGAACAAGATGGCAATCAGGTTAGCCCTATGCTCCCCAAATTTTTCATATTATCTGCTCTCGAGTCGATGTGTGTTTCGGGCTCAGGGAGGAGAGGTTTGCGAGTTTGATGCAATGCACAGCCGCTCTCAATGGTCCCTGCACTCACGTTGTTGGCATGAATTGACAATGTGTTTGGTGTTCCTGGACAGGTCCCCGTGCGTCGCTTGACAGCCGCCACCGCGGCTCAGTTTGACATTACCGAGGTCATCCTGCCGACGCCGGGCTTTGCCGTGATTTACCCGAGCAACGGTCAGTTTGACGACTCCATGCCATGCGTGTGGCGTCGCATGGCTGTGCCTCATGAATGCTGGATGCGTCTTGGTTGCGTTTGCCCATGTGCAGTGGCGACCATGTATGCTGATGTTGTGCAGGAGTTGGGTCTGACCTTGGAGCACTTTCATCGCACCTATGGCGACTTGCCGCTGTCGGGTGATTACCGCACATTGCTTGTCATGCCCAAGGATGTGGAGTGGTACGTTTCGGAGGTAGTGCATGCTGCCGTTCTGATCTCGCTTCCTCATCAAGAGTCGGGAGGCCAGCGCGACAGAGCTGCGCAAGAGGCCTTGCTTTGTCTCACTTTGATCTTTTTGGCACCCTTTCGCCTATTGCCACAATGGGGACTACGGGCTCACAGGGCTACGACGCGCTATGACACGGTGGAGGAGCCTTTGATCTGGTCTGACTTGGACTTGATGAAGCAGGGCCGCCCAACCTCGAGCTCCTTCAAGGAGAGCATCGTGCCACCGGTAGCCTCGGGCCAGTATGGTGCCCTCTTGTTGCAGCTTTCCCTGCCCTCTTCGACGTATGCCACCATGGCCCTGCGCGAATTGACGCGCATGCGCACCGACCCGTCTCACCAGGTTCGTGCACCCATGAATCATGGGCGCGGTGGGGGCATGGTCAAGCGTCAACGCCTCTCTTATTGCAACGTGTGGTTTAGATGACACTCAACGTGGGCGGGGCGCCCAGTGCCAAGCGGGTCAAGGCGGCCCAGGATGACCAACCTGGGCTTTGGACCGCTCTTCGCACCAACTGCTCCATCCAGTAGAGCCCAAAGTTAAAAGCCGAGGCGAGCACGCTACCAAGTGTCATACCTTTTGAATGTGCAAAAAAACATAAGACAAACACTGACGAGCGAACCGTAGAATTCCAGCAAGTGGCCATCAAGAATGATTGCAAACGGCAGCCAGATTGCCGAGCAGGGATGCCGGCAGGTCAGAGAAAGCGAAGGAAGCAGGCCTGGTTGAACAGGAAAATCAAACTCAGGGCAGGATTGGCTCTGCATTCAAAATCAAAAGTGATACCTTTGTGTCTCTCGGGTGGTTGTCAACCGAGAAAAAGGGCGGTCAATGACGACACTGGCCATTGACCGAAAGGCCTCACCCCCCAAGGCCCCTCACGTCCCTGACATTGCCAGCCCCCAACAACAACCATGACCCAAAGCCACCTCCCGCCAGGCGTCGCCACTGCCATTTGATCCTCAACTCTTGCCTTTTGCTGTGGGGTCTCTCTCTTTTGCTTTTCTCTGTTTGCCTGCTCTCTCTCTCTCTCTCTTTTCTTCATCTTGATGCTATTCAACACGCAGTCTCTCTCTCTCTGTCTCTCTCTGTCTCTCTCTGCCTTTCTGTCTCTCTGTCTCTCTCTCTCTCTCTGTGTGTCTCTCTCTCTCTGTGTCTCTCTCTCTGTCTCTCTGTCTCTCAAACTCTCTCTCAAACTCTCTGTCTCTCTGTCTCTGTCTCTGTCTCTGTCTCTCTGTCTCTGTCTCTGTCTCTCTGTCTCTCTGTCTCTCTGTCTCTCTCGCTCTCTCTCTCTCAGTCAGTCATTTGTGTCGTTGTCAGTGGCTCTTTCTTTCTCTCTCTCTGTGTCTTGTTCACTGTTCAAGGAAGAAAAAAAAGCTTTTTGGAGCCAAAAGGGCAGGAGCGGGATTGAAGCGACGCCTCACACACGTCGGCAGGATGGCGACGCTTGAGGAAGCCATGGATGTGGCCCAGGTATGTTCATGATATAATGCATGGCCCAGAACTCGGCATCTCTCCTTGACGGCCGTTTTGAGTCCACTGCCCTCGAGGCGGGAGGGGATTTATGTATTTTGAGTGTGTTTGTAACTGGCGTGGCACCCCAACCTGGACCGCCGGTTGCTCTGTGGCTGTGGTCTGTGCAACTGGCCGCGCCTGCATTGGTACGCTGACCTGCTCTGTTCGGCTCTTTGCTTTGCCTTGGAAACAGGATGGCGAGGTCTTGGACCAGGAAGTTCTCAACATGTCGGCTGAGGACATTATGATGCGCGTTCGTCTACTGGATGACGAGTGCAAGGTTGGTTGGGACGGTTTGCCAAACTCAGCCCCCTGACCTCGCTCCACAAACCACAAACCGTTGGGCAAGAGGACATCCCTAGTCGCAGTTACTGTGCTTCTACCTCGTGTTCGCGCGCTCACTTTGGGCCCCACGGTCTTGCGCTTTTTTTTTTTGGTTCCGACTCCACCTTGGTCATCTGTTCAGATCATGCGCAGCGAAATCTCCATGATGGAGCATGAGACCCTTACCATGCGTGACAGCATCAAGGTAGGCTTCACCACCCCCGTTTTGCTGTCCACTGCTGCCCATGTGCTGGTCTCTCCTCTGTCTCCACTGGCATCATTAGGCAGAGCCTTGCCTGCCTTTGCTTTCTTGCCTCCGCTCCCTTTTTTTTTTTTACACGTAAATTTGCTCATCTTGCACGCAACCCCGCACGCTGCGCCTCCAGGGCAACGAAGAAAAAATCAAAATGCACCGCCAACTGCCCTACCTCGTTTCCAACATTGTTGAGCTGCTCGATCAAGAGGAAGAAGAGGTTGGTCCCTGGCAAACTTGCCGACCACCAACGAACAGTCAGCCTCGCTCATGCATGTGACAAACTGCGCTCTTCAGGAGCAAGTCGGCGCCGCCGCCGATGCCGACGCCCAACGCAAGGGCAAATGCACCGTCATCAAGACTTCCACGCGCCAGGTATCAAGCTGGCCTCAACCGCTGAGATCCACAGCCTCCACGCTTGCCCGTCGCTGTTGACTGACGCATGCCATCATCTGCCAATTCTTGCTCTATGTATGCAGACGATTTTCTTGCCATCAACGGGTCTTGTCGAAGAGGCCAAGCTCAAGCCTGGAGACCTGATTGTACGTCACGTCTGAAAATTCCTCGACCACGTCTCCTTGGGAAAGCCGCTCTTTTCGTTGCATGAAACGTCATACTTGAATACTGCGCGGGCGGGGGTGAACGCGCTTGGCACTGACGTCTTTTCCTTCTTTTTCCTCTTTTGCAGGGCGTCAACAAAGACTCTTACTTGATCCTTGACACCCTTCCACCAGAGTAAGCGGCGGGTGTCCATGGACTATGGGGCCGCTGCTGTCGATCGACCAAGCTCATGCACTGGTTTCGTGCTGCACTAGGTATGACTCTCGTGTCAAAGCCATGGAGGTCGATGAGAAGCCCACCGAAAAGTACACCGACATTGGTGGTCTGGACAAGCAGATTCAAGAGGTGCGTTCATGATGAAAACCTGGCTCAACCCTTCAGCTCGCGAGTCCCTGCATTGGCCTTTATGGTCTCATGTGTCTGTGCCGCCCAATAGCTCGTTGAAGCCATTGTGCTCCCCATCACACACAAGGAAGCCTACAAGAACATTGGCATCCGGCCGCCCAAGGGCTGCCTGATGTACGGCCCCCCCGGCACCGGTATGTCGCTGGCAGTTGAATAGCAGAGCATTCATCTCTTGCACCGTGGACTGGCTTTTCAAAGCCTCTTCTCCCTTTCCCCCCCTTGAACATGCACTTTGTTCTCCTATGCCTCTCGTCAAGACAGTTTTTGTTGTTAACATGTGCTCTTCCTATAGGCAAAACCTTGATGGCGCGCGCGTGCGCGGCCGACTGCAATGCCACATTTCTGAAGCTGGCAGGCCCGCAGCTCGTGCAAATGTTCATTGGCGACGGTGCCAAGCTTGTTCGCGATGCCTTTGCCCTGGCCAAGGAGAAGCAGCCCGCCATTATCTTCATCGATGAGCTGGATGCCATTGGCACTAAGCGCTTTGACAGCGAAAAGGCCGGTGACCGTGAGGTGCAGCGCACCATGCTGGAACTGCTCAACCAGCTTGATGGCTTCCAGCCCAATGACGAGATCAAGGTCATTGCAGCCACCAACCGTATCGACATTCTTGACCCGGCCCTGTTGCGCTCTGGTCAGTCGCTTGCTGGTTTCTACACGGTCTTGGAGCTGCTCGCACCGACTTTTGGTCAAACTAGACATGTCATTGCCAATTGTCACCCCCAACCCTGGGTCTCTCATTTGCGTCCCATGACCTTCTTGGTGTTCTTCGCAGGGCGCCTGGATCGCAAGATTGAATTTCCCCACCCCGACGAAGCAGCTCGTGCGCGCATCATGCAAATCCACTCACGGAAAATGAACGTCAAGTGAGCCTTTGGCCGTTGCCCCCACCCCTTTGCTGAGTTGCTACAGTGGTGCCCGTGGACCATCTCATCGTCGTCATGTTCCCGAACCCATCCGACAGCCCTGATGTCAACTTTCAAGAGCTGGCCCGATGCACTGACGACTTTAACGGTGCTCAGTGCAAGGCCGTTTGCGTCGAGGCTGTACGTATCGGCACGCCTTCGCCCTCTCGCTTCACGTGCCCTTGTTTCGCAACGGATGGTGCCCTTACCACTTGGCGTCCGTGTTCCACAGGGTATGATTGCTCTGCGTAACGAAAAGACGGAGGTGCATCACGAGGACTACATGGAGGCCATCCTGGAAGTGCAGGCAAAGAAGAAGAAGGATCTCCAGTACTACGCGTAGGCACGAAGCCGCCCTTGGAAAGTGCCCGTCTCTTTTTTTTTCTCTCTCTTTGCTCTCGGTTGCTGGTACAGTTTGATTGCACAGGCAATTCGCTCACCGCTCAGCGGTGTACCGCCCATCAATTTGGACATGGCCACGTCAAAATTGAAACTGTAAATGCCACTATTGTATGCAAGAATCAAACGCGTGTCGATTGCACACGAGTGCGTGCTGGTAGACCCGCAGCTGTGCGTGTCATGGGCGCGTATGCCTGGAATGGCGGCTATTCACGCCGCTGGCGTACGATATGCTCTGCATGATCGTCCAACCAATGTATCTGGTTCTACACGTGGGAATAAAAATCCAAAAAAAAAAAAAAATAAATAAAATAAAATTGGGGTGTGCCACGAGTTTGGAAGGGGCCAAATTGCTCTTGTTTTAAGCAAGCCGAACGAGCACCCATCGAGCCGTACCTTGCCGGATGCTGTAAGTCGGGCCAACAACCGAGCGCTGCAGCTGGCGCGCCAGGCCCAAAGATCCACGCTCCAGCCCGCCTCAAGCAAGCGGTCCACGACCTGTGAGCAGGGGCGAATAAGCCCCGCAAAGCAAGGTCAGCTTGTAAAATCAACCGAAGGATCATGCTGCATCAGCCGAGCGCGAGGGGTCAGACTTACCTGCGCAAAGGAGCTACCTTGTCCGGCTCGGTTATCGTTGCCATCGCCTGACACTAACACTAACCAGCCCGCCACACCGGCGACACCACAGTCACAGAGGGATAGAATGTGGCCGTGCAGCAGATCGTCAACATCAGCCTCCCCTTGACCCTGCTGTCGTCGCTCTGAGACGACATCCACGCCATAGTCTCTATTGAACAATAGACGGCATATTGCTCGCGTAAAGGTCACGCAGGGTCGCTCATGCTCGTTTTGGAAATGACATTTATATCCACAGCTGTGCTGTGGGGTGATGGTGTGACCCAAAGTCACTAATCGCAAAACCTGCGGATCAGAAGAACGTACCGTAGCTCATCCTGGTAGCGAAACGCCATTTGGGACCCCACCGCACAGGCTGTTTGAAATCCTCCAGGATGTGCTGTGAGCAGCGCTTCGGCAAGGGCTGACCAGATCACTCGATGGTCCTGGTGATGAAGTCCTAAGCATGCCATCACCAGGGTAAAGGTTGATTACTCCAGGCACTGATGCCAAGGGGAAAGTCACGCTGGCAGAGAGTTTGCGCACCTTTATAGCCGGTATCCATTTTGGTTCCGACCTCAAGATTGGTCCAGTCAACTACAAGGTGTGACGTGCTCGTAGATTGCAAAAAAGATTTGCAGATCCGGCTGCGCTGCCGCTGCGCCGTGTGACGGGCTCTGCAAACGCCGCCGTGGGTCATCCATTTGAGAAGAGGCCATTCCGATTCTTTGCCGCAGCAGACGGATTTGAGCATCTGGCGGGGAACATACTTTTCCACCTTGGCTTGAATTTCTGCTTCCAAAGCGTTGAGCTGATGGGTCATACCGGTGAGCACAAGAAAGCTGGTTTGGTCATCGTAGCCCTTTGGTGCGTCTACCCGCACGTCCGGATAGGCTGTCTGCCATCTCTCCAGATGGCTTCGGCGCGGGCCGCACACATAGCCAAAAAATCTGGCAGCGGCAAGGAGCGGCAAAATGAGAAAATGACTCTTTCTCGCCATATTAAACAGCGGTCTGGTGCAAAGCTCAAGCACGCTTGAACTAGCGAAGGACGCCGTGGCAAGAAGCTCCGCACCGCGGCTCAATGTCAATGACACGCTGTTCCGTATCTGCTTTCGCTGCAAATGAGGGTGTCGGCGTGGCTTTCGGCTCTGTTTCGCTGGCCCTGGGATGTTTCGGTGCATCGACCATCGATCGTTCACGCCGAAAAGCCGCAACCTCGGCCTCCACCAAGGCCCGAAGCTCCTCATCCATGCTGGCGTCCAACTGTGACGGTGTCGTCGCCGTGCATGCAGGTAAGCTTTGCAAGTTTTTCAAGAAGAAGATAAAAAAATAAAAATGAAAAACAACAAAATCTGCGCCATCAAATCGAGTTTTTTTTTGCTTGTTTTTTTTTTATGTGACATCCTTCAAGATTTTGGATTGGTCGATTTGCGTTGCACACATGGGGCCACGCAAGGAGGGCATGTTCGAGGGATATAAACACAGACATCTTTCTGGCAACGAATCGAATGAGGCGCAGCTCTCAATCACTGCTCAGCAATGGAAGGGGACGACGCGGCAGTGACAATACAAACAAACAAAAATAAACATTACACAACAACAGGCCAACGCCACGAAAGGAAAAGGCGAGGCTATCATAGAAAAAAAAGGTGGGGCGTACATACCCCATGCAGTCAACTCGAACAAACAGTCGCGGAGAGCAGACACTCACAAATCCACACATGGAAGAGCACACATTTAAAACTTTTTTTTACTCGCGTGGTTGCGAATCGGAGCCGCGCGACAGGCGTCGCATTGTTGCACGGGTCAGGCGGAGAGGCTCTGGCGAGGATGACCGTTGTGGTGTTGGCACCGAGTTGGATCGACGCTGTAGCCGGGTGCAAGGAGGATGTTGGTGCATGAGTGAATGCGGATTGCCATGGGCCCCAAGTATAATGAGGGGCCCGCTATGCTGGCTCTGGCTCGAGGGGGTAAATTCACATACCCGACAGACTCGACGGGGGGCAGGGGTACCGGTGCTTGGGGAAGTGGCAATTCTGGCCTCGTTGCCGGAGGTCATGGACGTTGAGTCTACGCTAGGGTGGCGACGCTTTGCAAGGCGTTCACCAGAATCAGATGACGCCTCGGAAGCTTCGTGCACACCGCCTGACATGGCCTGCAAATCGGGAAAAAAAAAAATAAAATAAAAAAATAAAAAAAATGAGCAAGCAGCACAATTAATGCCTCAGCCACGCCAGCTTGTCTTTTGTTGTTCAATCGTACTGACACAATTCCGTTTCACTTACCGTGAAGGGGGTGGATGCACAGAACAAGTCGTTTGAGTGGTAATCGTTTGTCGTAGAAAGAGTAAAGAGAAAGTTGGGTGGTGACGGGGCGCGCAGAAATGGATCCTCCAATAACGGAGCGGGGGCTTCTGGACGTTGACTGGGCAGTGCTGCCTCCACGGAAGCAAAACGTGGTTCAAGTGGGGCGAATGGAGCAAAGGGGAGCTCTCGCACCGTCGACGCGGGCGAAGATGACAGTGCTTGGACGCCTCCTTGAGCTGTGAGGCCCGAACGGGTGGCCGGGCGTGGAGATGTTAGGCGCGAGGTTGATGGGCGTTCGGGCGGCTGGTGATGGGGACGATGGCGGAGGGAACGGCGTCTGGTGATGCGCAAACGGACGCGAGTCTCGTTTGGCGAAAAAGGCTCCGCGTTGGTTGTGGTCATGGTCGTGGTTGAGGAGGAGGAGGAGGAGGAGGAGGCGGCGGCGGCAGCAGCGGTGGCCGTAGAGGTGACACCGCCAATCGGTGTCGTGGTGGGCGGTGTTGTCGCTGTTGTCGCTGAGCTTGAGCGCTGATCGGGGCTCGGCAAGCGGTCAGCCAGCGCATTGCGCAGGAAGCTGGCAAAGTCAAAGCGGCCCTCTATCGCTGGGATCGAGGGCATACCGACTTGCGATTCCGCTTCAGCTTGGGCAGATGGGTTTGAGGCCGGGGTTGAGCGAGAAAACCGACGGGGAGCACTTGCGTTGCGCCGTGCAAACATGCGGGCTTGAGCTTCGCGACTGTTTTCTCTGATGCGGTTTCGAAGTCGGGAAATTCGTTGCTGGGTCGCAGACGGCGTGGTAGATTCGGCTTCGGCATCGGGTCCATGACCCTGAAAGGCCATGACGAGGTGTGGAGCACCATCATTGCTGTCGCTTTCCCGGATGAGAAAAGAAGGGGGCATGGCCGCGCCAAAAAACAACATTTGCATTCTTAAAAAACCACGGACAGGGGATTGAGGGAGGAACAGATGAAAGAAAAAAAAAAAAAAAAAAAAAAAAAAAAAAAAAAAAAAAAAAAAAAAAAAAAAAAAAAAAAAAAGAGCGAGTGAGGGGAGGGGGAGAAAACGAGGCCAACGACGGGGGAGGGTGGGTTCAAACGTACAGTAAGTTGGGCAGACCCAAGTCCACTTGGCGCCGACGTTCGGCGCGGCTTTCGAGGAATGCGGGCCAAGGGGTAGAGTCGAGCGACTTGGAATGGCCTGCCGTGTCAAAGTAGTTGATGACCGCCAGTTCGGCGCGACAAAGGGGGCAGGTGGCGCTGAGCGAGTGCGCATGCTGCCAGGCACAGTCGTGGTGAAAGATATGGTGACACTTTAGCTCAACGTGATCTCGCTCGCAGAGCACATCATAACAGATGACGCAATTGTCAGTCTTGGGATCATTTGTGGGGGCCATGGATGGGGGCTTGGAAGGAGTTGCATTGGCAGAAGACGACGCCATTTCGACGGGTAGCGGTGTTGATCTTGTTTCAAAGCCGTAGCAACTGCTTGGAGGGAAGGGAGAAACGGAGAGAACCGCTGCAAGGATGGCAGCAATCAACTTGGTGCGACGGCTGTCCAATGCCGGTCTTCTTCTTGGTCGATAACCTCTCCGCCAAGCGTTGCTTGCTTTTGCGCACAGCGACGCCAGCAACGTCAATGACAGCGACAATGGCAGCAACACAACACAAACACCCACACAATGTGGAGAAGAGCGTTCGGCCTGAAAGCTGCTTTAGCTCAAGTCGGCAAAGAGGCTCGGGTACCGACGGCGGCGGCGGCGGCGGCGGCGGCCACCACGTGAAGCGCAGCGGTGGCGGTACGAGTCGTGCGGAACGTTGTGAGCACGGTCAAGCGCAAGCATTGCAATTCCGGCCTCGCACCATTCAAGTTGCAAGCGAAGAAGCAAGAATGGGATAAGGGCAGCCGAAGCAGAGCCAAGAGCGCAAAGTCTCAGCGATTACAAAAGGCAGGTCCAAGACGTAGAAGAAGAAGAAGAAGAAGAAGAGGAGTGGTATTTGCCGACCAATACCCGGGACTGGCGCGGCGCGGCGCGGCGCACACAAGACGCGCCAGGCGGAGAAGAAGGTGCTCGTATTGTTTACCTCCAAGAGGGCGCGTCCACCCACAATACAAAACCGAGCGCTCTCACAATCAGCAGCGCGGTGTCCACCGACAAGAATTGCTGTGCTGGAATGGATTAGCCAAGAGCCAAGGGCCAAGGGCCAAGAGCCAAGACCGTGACACACCGTGCAAAAAACTGATCAACCCGACTGCCAAAAAACAAATGAGAGAGAGAGAGAGAGAGAGAGAGAGAGAGAGAGAAATAAAGCACAACTACCACATGAGAGAGAGAGAGACAGAGAGAGAGAAAGGTATCAACAGCAACAAGAGACAAACAAAACAAAACAAAACTAAACAAGGGGGTAATTGTTGACATTTGAGAGGTTAATGCAGAATTATAATTCTACATAACGGTAATCACCTTCACGTAATATACGGTACATGTAGAGAAGATGCAGCAGCGCATGTTGCTCCTGCACATCACGGCTCCTCTGCGATGAGCAGCTATAAAGTTTTACCATGTCAATAATCACACTTTAAAACTATAAAAGTGTGAAACAAGACTCACTCTGATCAACATTGTAACAAAGCGCTTACCTGTAATACGTCGCGAGTTACCTGTGCGCGTTACTGCAACCGTGGATGGAAATTCAGTAGGCGAATGCAGTGACCTGTCATTTTTCATGTCCATGTCAGCTCGCAATGACTTGGCTGGCGGTCGCAAAGCAGATGAGCGACGGAGTGGCGGGCAGCAAGGGTGGAACAAACTCGCAACAAACTCAATTGGGGGCGGTGATGACGACCCTGCGACTCGCTTTATAAACCAAGACGCGAGCCAGCGCACAAGTTAATCATAGGATGCTCAGACAATTCACAAATCTGCTCGCCTCAACATGGCGACAATCACTCAATACTTTTAGATTCGTCCACAGAATGGTCGACTTAAAACTCAAATTCCTTTTGCATCCAAAAGGAGCCCGTGCCGTGTCCCACAGCCGAGGACAAGAGGGGTGGCGAGGAGGCCGCTGTCGTAACAGTGGGTAAGCGATGGTTGGTGCCCGAATAGAACGCATCATCATCATCATCACCGCCATCATCACCCCCATTGACCAGGTCATACTCAACCTCGCCGTCCATGTCCCATGAGGCGTCGGCCTCCGCACCTTCCTCCTCCGCCTCGGCCAGGTCGTGCACCTGCGTGCCATACAGCGGGTTGCGTCGATGCACGCCCATGGCCAACGCCGTGTCGTAGATCGAGTCCCGGCCAAAGCGATTGTAAACCGACTCGCGTTGCTGAATCTGCAGCTCTTGCAGCTCGTGGTAGTTGGCCACAAACGCATCCAAAGCCTGGCGCTCCTCGCCCAGGCGCACGGCGTTGAGCGTGGGGTGCAGACGTTCACCCAAGCCCACGCCCGTGCCTCCAAACTGGTTGACAAAGCGGCCCAGCGCCTCCTCCACAGCCGCCGCCCGGGGACGCAATGCCGCGTCGCCCGTCCAACAGTGGTGTAGCAAACGATACACCTCACTCGGGCATCCCCGTGGCTGTCCTGGCCGCGTACCTCGCGCAACCTGCTCCTGCAGCTCCTGCACGTGAAGTTCCGAGTAAGGCGAGCGGCCCGCAATCAACTGCCACACCAATACCCCCAGCGCCCAGACATCGCTGGCCTCGCTAAAACACTTCTTCTCCTGATTAAACGTCTCTGGGGCCAGAAACCGCATATTCAACCGCAAACGCTCGCGAAGCACATGGTGGCGCGTGCCCCGATCATAGGGCTGCGCACTGCTAAAATCTGAGAGCATGATCAAATTGCCTTGCCCCAAACTACACGTCTCCAAGCTCAGGCCCAGGTAAACGAGCTCGCGCCGCGCCAGATATTCCAGCCCACTGGCCACTTGCCGCCCCAGGACCAGCGCGTCCGCCAGCGTCACTGTCACACGCTTGGCACGACACGCCGTCAGCACGTGATGCAAGGGCCCATACAGCGCGTGTGTCTCCATGTAGAGCCACGGTCGCTGAAGGAGACTCACGCCCAGCAGGCGTGGGATGTTGGGGTGATCCAGCTGCAACAACATCGAGCAGTGACGCAAGGCCAGATCCTGTTCCAGCTTGCCAGGCTCGAGGGCCATCACCGTGGCCGTGGCCAGCTCATACTCAAGATTAGCCACAGACACCTCTTCGGCGTCCAAGTGCCGATCGTCCAGCAGTGAGTTGAGCACGGCTACGAGGTGACATCCTCCAAAGCGCCCCATGCCCAACGAGGTGACGGGTGTCACAAAGAGTCGATCCACCTCACGCGCCAATAATGTGGGCGGTACGGCGGCGACGTCTTCAGGGGCGTCGCGTCCCGCCACGAGCGGGTTGCCCTCGTTCTCCTCCTGCAATAAACGCACGCGCCTCAACTGCTCCAGAAGTGCATCGGCCGCACCTCGAGCTAGCCGAAAAATGTGACATACGCTGTGGTCGACCTGAGAATTGCGCTCCACAATGCCCAGCACTACGGGCTCATGCTCATCACCCGCCCTTGTCATGGAGTCTTGCTGCGGCGCGTCCCCATTCACATGAAAGCAGTGGTGGCCCACGAGCACGGGAAGTGCTATGCTGGCGCGCACCATGCGGGTGCGCAAATCCAAGGCTCGAGCACCCTGTGCGTTCACGACCAAATGGATGGGACTGCCATATTCTTCAGAGGTTGCCGCGTTGCCTCGGGCCTCAGCAGCGCGCTGTTGCATGCTCTGTGATGCCCGTGTCCACACACAAACGCAACCGAATGTACAAAGGGGTATGAACGGACGGTTGGGCAGTCAGTCTGGCGATGAGACAATCCAAACCATGCACGGGACAGCCGTCTCGTCTCCTCCAAAAGACAATCAACATCTCCGGCGTTGAGAATGCGACCAACCTGGTAGCGACTAGAGAGCTTGGCATAGGCTTTTGTCACGGCATGAGGAATATCTGCCGACAGGCAGGTCATTTGTCCTAGGAAGTGCGCGTCAGCCATGGTGGCATTGGCCGTCAAGACGGTGCCCGCGGGTGCTTCTGGTGCCGCCTCTGCACCATTGACGCGCCACCGCGCCATCCGCGCCCCGATGCCGAGCTAACCACGCGAAAGAACCAAGACAAGGCCAGTTCAGGTCAGCCACGCTGGTCAGACACACCGGACAAAACGCCAACCCCGTTTTTATTCCTGCCAGAGTCGGACCGGCCCTGCGTCTCAGTTTGTCTGTGGGGTTACATGAGCGTTCCTACCCACCCGGAGCATGAAAAATCGGAAGACATGCTCGGATTTGCTTTTGGCATAAAATGCATGCACCAAGGCCGGGGCCGTACTTGTGTCCAAGCTGCATCGGACGAGAAGAGACCGAGAATCGAGAATGAGCGAGGTGCGGCGGTTGTGTAACATGCATGAAAACTGGGGTGCCCGTCAGCAGCACGAGCACAGATGAAGTCGATGGGCACGTACAAGGTGATAATGCCTTCCTTAGTGATGCTCGCCCAGGTGATGGTGGCAGCTGGGATGTTTACGAGAGAAGCGTTGGTATGTTTGCCCAGCATGACCAGTGTACCTGCATGAAGCTCAAGGGTCACCTAGATCCCCAGATGAGAACAGAAGAACGCAAAGCGAAAAGAAGAAAAAGAAAAAAGTCCATCATTTTATGTTAGCATGTCCAAGTAGCATGGCCGGCTGAGGCGTCGCTGGATGTTCCAAAAGGTGGCCAGGGGTGTGTATAAACAGACCTTGACAACCTTGCGGCGCTCAAGGAGAGCGCTCGCCACATCATCAGCCAGAAGACCCTCGCCTGTGGTAGACTCGGTGGGAAATGAGCCCAGGTAGCGCACACTTTTGAAGACTGCCACAGAACTCGAGTTGTGTCGGTCGGCCATGGTGGCCGGTGGTGGATGCCAGTGAGCTCAAGAAGACGAGGGTGATCGAGACAGCAGTTGACGAATAAAGCTGTGCCTGCAGGAATATAATGCAATGATGTGCAGGGATGGCTTTAATGCAGACTTGTTGCCGGCTGGTGATGGAAAATGCTGCGGCTGTTTGTCGGTCGGAAGTCTACTTGTCAAGGGTGCATCCGGATATATGCAAGCCCAAACTCAAACTCGTCGGAATTGACGGGTTGTGGCCGCGCAGAGATGGGAGAAAGCCGAGGCTTTTGCCAGGTGCGTCCCCTTAAATATTGCCCAGGGGCATTGGCAGGGCAGGCAGAGGACAATGGGAGGCGAGAGGTGGCGGTGGGTCGGGGCCCTTGTGGTTCGTGGGGCCCGAGTTGAGTGTCACATGCAAGTTGGGTGCCACTTTGCTGCCCATCCACAACTCTTGTTGGATCTTTGCACAAGTGAACGGTTGGGATGCGCGGGAATACAGGGTAAGAAGGCTGCAGGCACGGGGCCGGGCAGGTTTCCTTGTTTGGAGTTGGCGGCCTGCCAACCACACAGGCCAGACAACCGATGAGCGATGCGTGGTGGAAGCGCTTGCAGGGTGTGAACAGTCTCAGGCAAGCGCAAAGGGAAGCACCACCAATTCCCCGTGAGTTAAAAGGATGAGTTGGGGCGCTTCACTTTGTGGGGCCATCGCCACCGGATCGGCACGCACCCAAGACGATGGCAGACAACTCTGCAGAAGAGGAGAAAAAAAAAAGAAAAAGGAAAAACAACTGCCAGCCACGGTGTATTTTTCATTGGACGAATGAGACATGGCATCGGGAGCGGTGAGGGAACCTCACGCGCTGGTGTGTCAGGGGGGATGAGCGGAGGAGGAGTACGGCTCGAGTCATCCACAACAGTTGTATGTGTGGTATTTTGCGCCAAATGTCCGCGACTCCCCCTACTTGCATGCATGCAAGCAATTTAGACTTGGTGGCAAACAGTTGTTTTGTTTTGTCAGCTTCGTTGTCAGACGTCTCAAAAGAGAAGAAGTCGCAGATATGAAAGGAAATGCAGAACGCAAACAGCTGTCAAAGGCACAACAAACGTTTACCGAGGTGAAGAAGATGAAGCTAAAATGATTAAAGTAGCAGACCGTTACTTTCAAAAAACATAAATCCGGATTTTGAATTTCGTGTTTTCTTCAGCATGGGGTCGCCTTGGGAGGCGGATGACGGGCGGCCGCTGGCACAGCGAGCACGGCAGCCGCCCTGTGAGGAGAAAGATGGGCCACAATGGCCGGTACCTAGCAATATGCCGCTCCGGATCCCCAACCAAGCATCCCTGACTGCTGTCAACCCCAAACCCATTCGTCCCCGTAGCTTTTACAAGCGCGGGACCTGGAAGAGGCCGGCCTCGGCCCTGGAGCAGCGCACGTACGCCCTGGTCGCCAGATCTTTTCATTCCTTCTCTAGAAACCTCGATGCACCCCGAGCGCTCACGAACATGCCTGATGTTTGTCTCACCCACGACGTGCTTTGGCCTTTCTACGCATCAACTCTTCAATTGCCTGTGTTGCTGCCCGGTTAGAGCTCACCTGTGGACAGCAAAATTGGAAAAGCTTCGTGAGGCGGAGCGCATCATCATGCGCCAGTATCATCGTGGCCCCGAGGTTGGTCCAAATGGATACCCCACTGTACCTTCACTTCTTTCCGAGCATGCTATTCCCCGTGCCTGGGTGCACTTGCTCTTCTCGGAGGCTCGGCTCACTGGGCTCCCTTGTCTTCCGCCTCACGATCATGGCTCAGATCTGGCGCACGTTTAAGAGCCAAGAGCGTGCCTTCCGCTTTGCCGACGCCACCCTTCATCCGACCCGCATCCTCTCCTTTGAGCTGCCGGGTAGCACAGGCCGACGCGAATTTATCGTGGCCAACGACGCGGGCCTTCAGCGCAACTATGCCTTACGGCCAAATGACCGCTTCTATTACGAAATGATTCGCGATGGCCAACCGGCCCATCTCTACCTGGACCTCGAATACAGTCGTCGCCACAACCCCAGCCTGGACCCCGAGCGGCTCACAAATTCCATCATCGATGCCCTCGAACTGACGCTGCGCGCTCGCTGCTCACCGCCAGCCGCAGCCAACCTCGAGCTCGACACCCTGGTGCTCGATGCCAGCACGGAGACGAAATTTTCAAAACACGTCATTTTCAAAGTGCCCGGGTATGCTTTCCCAGACAACCTCGCTGCTGGTTGCTGTCTTCGAACGGTGTTGCTTCAGGCCCTCGAGCGCCGCACTCGCCTTGAGGTGCTCGAAACCACGAGCGCCATGGAAGAGGTCCTCGGCGCGACCACGGATTCTGCCCCCCTGACTGAGCAACCCACCCCTGCCCAAGAGGCCATAGACGCTCTTGCGCGCTGCCTCTTTGTGGTGGGGCGCGATGGTGCCCTCACCCTCTTTGTCGATTGTGGAGTCTACTCGCGTAACCGCAATTTTCGCCTGTACCTCTCGCGAAAGCGAGGCAAGGCCAATCCGCTCTGCTTCGACTCCGCCTTGAGCCGCCTACGCACCCCCACGGCCCGTCAGATCTGGCTGCCATCACCAACGTCTACCGATTTGACGGACGAGCTTGCGCCTGCATCGGTACCCAAGGCGCCATCAGACCCGTGGGCGAGTGACTCGGCCCTGGGCCTGGCCCGCCTCAAGTCAAGCCTGATTACGCATCACGAGCACCCGGAGCAGCTGCGCTGGCTAGTATGGCCTGAGCCCAATATTCCTGCTCGCTATACCCGCTGGCTGGGTGTTGCATTGCACCATGGAACAGGCGGCGCGTGCTCCTACGGTAGCAGCCACAACAGGCCGACGTCCGTACCCACAGCCATGGGTATGGCCTCGCCATTTCCTTCGATTGATGATTACGTGACGCAAGTGTGTCAGGACGAACGGCATCGCGGACGTATCCGTCGCTGTTTCTACTTTGCGCAGACCAAAACCATCACCTATGATTTGGATCACTATCGCTTTTGCCACAATATTGGACGCCACCACCGCTCCAATGGTTCGGCACAACCCAACTCGTTGATTGGCGACGCCGCAGATAGAGTTTGCTGCTCGACGCAACTCACTCGCGTTGACCTTCTTTGCTATGCCTTTCAGGTATCATGATTGTTGTGCAGCTTCTCGATGGCATTTGGTATCAGGTTTGTGCCTTGCATGACGGTCAAGCGGGTCTGCTCCATCTCCAAAACCTCACCCAACGCCGTCGCTTCTCTTGGGCGCTTGATTTCGGATGTCATCTGATCCCACTAGAAATGCCATGACCCCGACTGCCGGGCACTCGACTATCGAAGCCCACGTATGTATGCGTCCTCAATCTCTATCCTCACCAGCCACTCTCTGTGTGCTTGGCAATGGCTGCTTCCACTCACAGGCAGGTGTTGGTGTGCTCCATTGCTTCTTTCTCCACGCAGCGTTTCGAATGCCAGTAGAACTCGTGCCTTTTGAGCCTCCAGCGCCTTGGAGCGAAGCAGATGACCAAGCTGACGAGGCCCATGAGGTCACACCATCGGAGCCACCCTCACAGACTCCAACACTGCACGCACAAGGAGGTGCAGAACGTGCTTTTGAAACTGACTTGAAGGAGCAAGATGTACCATTGGAACACGCATCCCCTCTTGACGCACCGCCTTCTGCGACCCAGCGCCACAGCTTTCCAGAAAAGCATACAAGAAAGACAGAAGCCGAGCAGCAAGGAGCGACGGAGGGAGAGGACACGGCAGAGGATGCGCTTGACGCCACCGTCCTGCAATACTTGGAGAATTTTGACTAACTGAGAGATGATTGACTGCCTGATTGAATGATTGATTGAATGACGCTGACACGTTTCTGCCGTAGTGCGAACTCGCCCATTTCCCTTTTGCTCAAGCACGCCAACGCTTGCCGCATTTTTTACAGCTGGCAAAAATAGTCATGGGTTCATCGGCCGATCGCGTCTGCACCTCCGTGTACGAGGCATCCCGGGCCTTGCAACGTGGGCACACAAGCTGGTCTGTGGAGGCGCCTTCCGCCACGGCCAAGGCGCGGTCGTGTGAGGCCTTCTCGAGATCTTTCTGCAAAACGTCTTGTTGTTCCTTAGACAGCAGCGCCTACAGAGCCAACATTGTAGGAGCACGCATGAACAAACAAACAATGGCTCAGACTTGTGCATGATATTAGCGTGGCCGCGTCTAGCACTCACGCTGCCGCTCAGCTTGACAAATTCCTCTGGTGCCATGACCTCTTGCATGAGGGCACCGCGGATCCAGTCCTTGCAATATTGGATGCGGCTTCTGCAGACCGCCAAGCACGCAGAGACGCACAACAGCAGAGATGCACAAAAGATGTGAGATGTGCTGTTTGGCGCAAGATGCATTCAAATGGCATGCGTGGGCCGAAAGACTTGCCGCGTAAGAGCACGGTAATCCTCGGATGCAGAATCGGAGTGCTTGATGAAGCACGCATTTTCAATGTCAGCCGCCACCATCCCGGCATTGGCCGTGTCTACACAATGTGCAGTTAAGATCAGGTGAAGCTGAGATAGCGGGCAAGACGTCTACCGAGCCGTGTGCTTGCTGGCAAGTTGGACACGCCAATTTTCTCTTAACGCGTGCACGCGCGTGCCAACTTGTCTTCCCTTGAGAACGCGGTTCGTGGCTGCCCATACCTTCTGGTTTGATTGAGGCGGAGAGCTTTTTGCACAAGAGCTCACGAAACTTGTTGCGCACGGGGTCGTCGCACCGGTGGTGTGGCTCTAGCACTGTTTGAGCTGCCTTACCATCCGATCCACGTGGCAAGGGCGACTTGAGAGCACCATCTGACGTGGGTGGACACAAGTCCATGCATGAGGACGCGCGCGCGCGGGTCGCGACAAAACAGGAACTGAAGGCAAGAGAAAGAATCACTGTGTCCGTCTCTACTGTATGCCTGCCTCTGTCTGTGTCTCTTTCTATAGTCTGTCTGTCTGTGCCCTTGCAAACAAAGTCGTCCAGGGGTGGCATGATTTGAGAGATGTCGGGCATCAGCCGAGGCCACGACCATACCGTCGCCTTTGACGCTCGACTTGTTGTTTTTGGCATTTCGTGCAGCCTTGGAATCTGTCAAAAGAAGCATGAACAAGAGCAACAAGGAAGTACAATAAGCACACGGCAGACAATGAGGCTTGCTTGCAAGGTTTCCGTCCAATTGAAAGAGTCGAACATACCTTGCAAACCGACTTGAGCACGCCAGTCTGCAAGTAGCGCCTTGGCCAGCTGCTGTGTTTCGCCAAGTTTGCAATCACGCTTCACCTTGCTCACAATGATACCAATCTTGGTGGAGTTGAGGATGTCCTTTGTCATGACCACAGCTTTCAGCTCTTTCAAACAGTCTCGCACCATCAACTCATCCTACTCGCAAACCAGATATTGCACCCATCCAGGCGAGATGGGTGAGCCTCAAAATTGTCCAGCCTGAAACGTCGTCGATACAACAACAGCGACATCCCAAGAAAGGGAAAAAAAGCCAAAAGGAAAAATACACCCGATCGTTTGCAAGAGGTGGACTCACGAATCGAGCCCTGTCGCTAGCAGTGCGAAGGATCTTGGCCAGCCGTTCCGTCTCGTCCATGGTGGCCGGTGGACCCAATCGAGGTTTCTGCTTCAGCAAATCAAAGCAAATCCAAGCAAACACCAGCATCAGAGCTCAAACAGCGCACCCATTCCACAAGAAAAAATGCATTTCCATTCACGTGTTACGCAGGACGCCATCACGGCTGGCCGTACACGACCGGGCGGCGGTGTTTGCCGCCGCCATTCCGATGATTCCTTTCACACACACACACACACACACACACACACACACACACACACACACGCTGCTTGAGTAGCAAGCGCTAACCGTCACAAGAAATAAATCGCGAAACCAGTGATAATAATAAGTTTTTCAACTGTTTGACAACGTTCACTGGTTTCGCCTTTAAATTTTCAATATCGGGCAGCTTGTTATGGGACTGCTGGAGACTGCTGGAGAATGGTGGTGGGCGCGACGAGGTGTTTGAGGTTGTTGGACATGAGGTCAGCCGTTGAGAGGTAGAGTCTACTAATTAATTTATTATTGGTCATGCGGAGAGCGTTCTATCGCGTGGCTGGCGTTGTAGGCGCATCCATCCAGGCCAACAAAGTCTGACCGGATATGATACTGGTCGACTTGCACAATCATAAAGAGAAGAAACGCAAGAACAGTGGGGTGTAGAGCTGACTATAAACAAACAGGATGCTTGAACAATAAAGGTCGACAACTAAGGTGAAGCTGAAAAACTTGCAACCAATTTCCAGCATTCACAAAGTCTCGGGACCAGGGCCAGTGGGCTTGGGAGGTTGATCCGAGGGAGCCGGACCAGTGGGCTTGGGAGGTTCACCCGAGGGAGCGGGACCCGTGGGCTTGGGAGGATGGCCCGAGGGAGCAGGGCCAGTAGGTTTGGGAGGTTGACCCGAGGGAGCAGGACCAGTGGGCTTGGGGGGTTGATCCGAGGGAGCAGGGCCAGTGGGCTTGGGGGGTCCACCCGAGGGAGCAGGACTCGTGGGCTTGGGAGGTGCACCCGAGGGAGCAGGACTCGTGGGCTTGGGAGGTGCACCCGAGGGAGCAGGGCCACCACGGGGAGGGGGACCACCAGGACCACCACGGGGAGGGGGACCAGCGGGACCCTTCTGGAACGTGGCGTTTGAGAAAGCTTCATTCATCATGATGGACGCATTGCAGGCACCAATTGCATTGCAGGCTTTGACGGGTGTAAACCGGTCCTCCAACCACTCGATCAACTATCAACAAACCACATGCAATGATAATGTTTGAGTTGGCAGCATTTGAGCGGGCTACATAGGCGCACATGCGCTGTTGTCGCCGGGGGGTTGAGACAAAAGCTCACCTGGTCGCTGCTTGCATTGAAGACGGCAGCGCAGTGGCCTTCCACATCTCCAATTGAAGTACAAGCCTTTTGCAGCGTGATGGCGATGATTGACTCGAAGGATTTAACACTGGAGGCAACGTCAAGCGCGAAGAATGTGCAAATGGCACAGTCATCACGTTCTGGCAAGCGTGGTTTTGTCGTGTTGCCAAGAGAGGCCGGGGCTGACCGAAGGTCGCACTCCAGGCTCAAAAGGTCATTGCAGATAGCCTGAGCACGCATGGTAATGAGCAGAAGGACATGGCCAAAAGCCAAGGGGCGAATGCCAAGCAGGGGTCGGACGAAAGCGATTTGCTGCACACCTGAGGTTGAAATTCTTCCGCCAGGTAGTCAAGGAGCTGAGGGCCATAAGCGTTGACGGCCTTGGCGCAGAAGTTGGCCTCGTGTCTGGGCAAGGTACCGCACAAAAAGGCTTCAAGGACATCCAGGGCGCGGGCTTGAGTTTCGTTGACGAGCAAGAGTTTGTGAACGGCTCTGGCACCGGCTGAACACGCGGAGCAGGAGTCGCTCGACATGGTCGAGATGCGGTAACCTTGAGGCATTGCATGGCACACAGCAAGCAAAAATGCGAGTGTGCCGACGACACTCGAGAAAGTGCGACGCATGGCTGCAGTGCCGAATGGGCCGTGTAGAGCTTCCGGCTGTTTGATGGCGCTTCGATCCAGCGCAAGGATGGGTACTCTTGTTGAAGGTTGTCACGGGGTGCCGGCGAAAGCAGGACACGGAACCAGAAAAATGCGAGTGAACAGTCATCAACGCCATTCTCCTGTCCATTTGTCGCGTCGAGGCAAACAGTGGCAGTCTTGTGGTGGTGCAGAGGGTGACGTGCAGAGCCTGACATTCACAAAAGTACAGTACCTCAAACGCAGAAGTGTACAGTAGATGCGATGGCCAAGAGTTTGGTGAGGCTGACAGAGTGTGGAGCCCTGTAGCCCCAATCTAGTTGGGGGCGGCTCGGGTGACAGTCAGTGCTTTGCGCGAAGAGTACCCCATATCAGCGCCCCTTCTTTGGAATAGGACTCATGGGCAAGCACAAGTGCCCTTCGAGACGCATCGACACGACAGCCACTGTGACGCAACACGGCTTAACCGCATCGTGCATGTAAGCGCTGCAGGCGCTGCTCCTTTTGCCGAATCTGGTTCGTATGCGACCGTTTCGGACTTCATGTCAAAAAATGGTACAAAGATTGGTTTGAAACGTCATACTTTGCCTCGAGTCCTACTGCATTCGACTCTGACGTTACTATGAAGGACGGGCTGCAGAACGGTGGTAGCCGATGGTGGTGGTGGTGGTGGTGGTGGTGATGATGATGGTGATGGTAATGTGTGAGGGAGCTTAGGGGTACGTGCGTACGTGCGTACGTACCGAACGCTCGCCGCCGTGGACTGACGATCCACAGAGACAGCGTCCGCTCCTGACCCAAAACCAGAGCCACCAATATTATCCTACCCCTTCAAAGTAAAATCTGCGACTACCATCTGTAAGTCATCAGAACCTGCCAAAAAAAAAAACTGCTACCAGTTGTCAGCGTGCCACTGACATTTGGTCGCCCCGTGTCTGAACGGCACTTGGACGGACGGACGACGATGGCAGCGACAGAGGCGAACACCCCGGCCGCCGCCGCGGCCTCTGATGCGGTTTGTGAACAGAGCCTTGTTGGAATTTGTCTCTTGTGTTATATGATTTGTACCTGCTTTTGGGTAGTTGGGCCGTTGGGCAGTAGAGGCAGGGTCCAAAGCCGATGCACCCGCCGGTCAGAAATCGGCGAGCATGTGAGCGCGAGCTCATTGCATTCGTTCACGTCCTTGGTCTATACCATGGCAAACGTAGGCCCCAGCGGGAACACCTACGGGGCAAAAGCGTCGGCATGAGGAAGATCACGCCCATCAAAAGCGTAACAAGCCACAGCGCGGCCGGGGCCATGGACGCGGAGGCCGAGGTGGTCACGGCGGACGACGCAACTACGCTGGTGCGTGTGCTTTCTCAAGCATCTCATTGGCCAGATCCTTTTGCGGCCCTGGGCTTCGATGTGGTTTGATCGATCTCCTTTTATCTCATCCCTCCTCTTCCATGGCACCAGGCCAATTTCAGCAAAAGGGACAACAGGCCGCACCCGGGCGCTCAGACATGGAGGAGGACGAAACGTTCCAGGTGAGCTGCGATCGACACCGTTCTCGATGCTCATGCTTGCGGTTTTTGCGGTTGTGTTTAACTGCCATACTTGTTTCATCTGATGATCACCCATGCTCCTACCGTCCTCTTGCTTGGCCTCTCGTGCGCTTCCTCATTCGTTGCCTCTTTTTCCAACCCAAATCAGCTGGCCAAAAAGTACTGGGCTGGTGACAAAGTTCAGGCTTACAATGTCGAAGTTGTCCAGCAACTCTTCAACGACACGCTGCGCCAGCGCAACTTCAGCAATGCCAAGGTCTGATGGCAGACTCCCACCACCCAGCTCACAGTTGTCCGCGCTCGTCTTGAGGACCTGCCATTGTTTTTTTTTCTCACTTTATCGACTTGCCACAAATGCCCGCAACAGATTTCTATTCTGGAGAATAGTGGATTCTTGGAGCGCTATCTGTGGCCCAACTTTGATGCCACTGCACCTCGCGAGGTCGTCATTTCAATCCTTTTGATGATCAACGAAAAGTATCTCGAAGGACAGGATGCTCTGGCCTGCATTGAACGCACCCACCCAGAGCGCTTTGCTGCCCTGGTCGATCAGGCTTTGACCATTGCCCTTGAAGACGCCACAGCTGCGACTGACAAGGCTACCATCCGGGAACAGACGACCGCTGTCATTTTTCTTATTCGCTGCTTCCAAAGCCTGGTCGGTCGTCGCAATTGGTGCTGGCCCGCGTGCCAGCAGGTTCCATTGTCGTTATCTGTTTGTAGATCCATCCCGTACCTCATTGGAATTGACTTGAATTCATCGCACGCGTAGGAAAAAGAGCTGGTCCGCAAGCAAGTGCAACCTCTGGTGGGCCTTGGCACTTGGCGCAATCTCCTGCCCAGCCGACGTGAGCAGGCCTTTGAACAGCATCCTCGGCTCAAAAAGGGCTGGAAGGCCATTCACAAGAAACGCGCCAAGCTCCCGGCAGATGAACAGGTGCATCTTTTGTGACGTGCATGCTGAACTGAGTTCAACAAGTCCAGCGTACATGGATTCCGGGGTGCATCGCGACCCTCTCATCTTATCTTTTTCTCAGGCTGCGCTGAAGGAGAAGGAATACTTTTTTGGTCGCCTCATTGCCAAGTTTCTTGACATGGTGGACACCTTGGATGCCACCCGCAAAACACCCCAGCTGCAGTTTTGCGAGCGCACCCTCGAGTTGCTCGTGGACGTCGAAGTGCGTTGGTGCCTTGCTTGGTTCGGCCGCCCGAAATCTTCAGCCTGCCAGCCCCTCACCTTTGTACTGTTCTTCCAGGCCCTCTTGACCTCGCGACGCTACCTCAACACGGTGGTACAGCACCTCAACGTGGTGACACGCTGCGAGACGGCGCCGATTGCCACCGCCACCGTCGGTAACCTCTTTGGGCAGCTCTTGCAGATGCTCAAGTTCTACGTCAACTTTGAGATTGATGATTTGAGTGGCGAACAACTCTCCGAGGATACCATGACAGACATTCATTATGCGCATGTCAAAAAACTGCAGACCGTGGCCTACCGTCATTACGAAGAGCTTCGCGAACTGGCTTTGCGCAACGTCAGCAGCATTGATACGCGCGAGACCTTTGTTGCGTACATGGACCAGCTTTCCGATGAACGCCTCCGCGAGCTGTGCGCTTCGCTGGCTCTCATTGCTGACCCCACCGCAGCTGGCAGCGCTGACGACGAGGAGTGCCCTGCTATGCGCCTCAACAGCACCGCCGGCCTACCTCGCGAACGTCTTTTGCAGGTGCTGGCTGACCGTTACCAGCGCCGCTATTCGCAGCTCGAATCGATCAACGAGATGTCACTCTTTCCTACGGAACAGACCATCTGGGACACGGATATTGTACCCGACGAGCTCTACGTGGACGCCTGTCTGGCCCTTCCCAAGCTGCATTTGCAGTTTTTGACTCTCTTTGACTATCTGCTGCGAAACTTGAATCTTTTCAACATGGAATCGATTTACGAGATTCGCATGGATCTGGAGGATCATCTGCCTCGCCTGCAACCCTATCTGGGCGCCTATGATGAAGTCAAGTTTGCTGGATGGTCCAAGATGGCACATCCCATCGATGACTTTCGGGTCGTGGCCGTTGCGCAACCCCGCGTGGGCGAAAGTCACCCGGCCACCGTCCGAGCTGACGTCGTGCTCAAACTCGACTCTGTGCGCGACTCTATCCGCCAAGAATGGGAGGCGCTCCGCCGCCACGATGTTGGCTTCTTGGTCACGCTGAAGCCCAATCACGCCGATGCCGCCCAAATACCCGACGACATGCCCTTTTTTTTTTTTTTTTTTTTTTTTTTTTTTTTTTTTTTTTTTTTTTTTTTTTTTTTTTTTTTTTTTTTTTTTTCAACAGTATGGTGTAGTGGCTGTGCGTGGTTGCGAGGTGGAAGGCATGTTGGATGCTCAGGGTCAGCTGATTGATGAGTATGCCGACAAAGCACCCACCCTCTCCAAGTCTCGCGAGCGCACTTTCCGCCTCCTTCTGGACCCCAATCAGTATCAACAGGACATTGTATGTTCGATGCCTTTGTGTCGGCTCTTGGCTCTTTCCGTTTTGATTCTTGTAATGACCCAGGATGAGGCGTCTGTGCGCGCAGAGGCCTCGCGCCGTGCAAGTGACTCTCATCACTTGTTGTGCTGACGTTTGTTGTGCTTTGTTTGCTTCTCCTCCTCCTCGCAGGAAGCCTCCATGCATGGCGAGGGCTACGACGTGTACTCCACGTTCAACGTCTTTGTGCGTCGCAACTCCAAGGAGAACAATTTCAAAGCCGTTCTGGAGACCATTCGCAGTCTCATGAATGCGCAGACCGTGGTACCTGACTGGCTGCATGACATCTTCTTGGGATACGGCGATCCGGGCGCCGCGCATTACAGCAAAATGCCCGATCAAGCCAAGGATGTGGACTTTTACGATACGTTTGTGGATGCCGAGCATCTCCGCGAGTCTTTCCCCAACCACGCAGTTCAGGTAGGCCCCCCACAACAACTTGGTGGTCAGGCCCCCAGGCTTGACTACATTATTCTCAACCCAATGATCTGCTTTCCGTCCTTGTTTTGTTAGTTTCCCGAAGGTGCCGAGGCTGCGCCCCCGCCCTACAAAGTTGCCTTTGAAGAGCCTGCTGAGGACAAGGGCAAGGACGCCAATGCCCGTGCCTTGGTCAAGCCTTACACGACAGAAATGCGCGGGCCCTATCCTCAGAACGTGCCGCGCCGCAATGCTATTCGCTTCACACCCACGCAGGTTGGGGTCTTTGCCACAATGTGACGACTCGATGCGGCATCACAACTGCATTGTCTCTAATGCATCAATGCTCTGCTTTTACACTCGCACCAACCATAGACGGAGGCCATCCGGTCAGGCATCCAACATGGTCTGACGGTGGTGGTGGGACCGCCCGGTACTGGTAAAACGGATGTTGCGGTGCAGATTATCAACAACCTTTATCACGCCCACCCCGAGCAGCGCACTTTAATTGTGACGCATTCGAATCAGGCTCTGAACCAGCTTTTTGAAAAAATCATGGCTTTGGACATTCAGGAAAAGCATCTCCTGCGCCTCGGTCGCGGCGAGGAGCAGCTGAACACGACCAAGGATTTTACACGGTATGATTCAGCCCGAGGCGATCTTGGCGACATTGCGCAGCCACAAGAAACCATGTTACAGCCACACGCTGAATGGCCATGATCGTTCTTGCTTGTTTGTTGCTTTGCCCCTCCTCCTTCCTCCGTCCTTCTGATTTTTTCTGGCCCTGCTTTGATTGATGACCTAGGTATGGTCGTGTCAACTTTATTTTGGGACACCGCATGGAGCTACTGTCGGAGGTCAAGCGTCTGTCCGAGACTCTGGAAGACATTTCAGCGCAGCTCGAGTACACATGCGAAACGGCTGGCCACTTTTACATCTATCACGTAGAGCCGCGGTGGAAAAAGTATTGGGCAGCTCTGCCGGCCGATGATTCCCAGGCCACGGCTGAGGACTTGCAACGTTTGGCTGCGACCTTCCCCTTCCACGCCTTTTTCGCCAATGCGCAGCAGCCTCTGTTCGCAGGTCAATCGTACGCGCAAGATGTGGAGATGGCGCGCGGGTGCCAACACTACATTGATGACATCTTCAACACCCTGAGTGAATATCGCGCCTTTGAGCTTTTGCACAAGGTCGGTGGCGCTTCCCCCCTCTTTGTTGCCCGGGCTTCCCGTTTGGTCAAACAAGTTTAAGAACTCTATCGTAGAGACGCATTTGGCGGAAAGCGGTGCCTCTCATCCAACACCTTGGGGTCTTGCCACCACCATAGAACAAGGATCGCACGCGCTACCTCATGGTCAAGGAGGCCCGCATCATCGCCATGACGTGTACCTACGCCGCGCTAATGCGCGAGGATCTGGCCAGCTACGGCTTTCGCTACGACAACATCGTGATGGAAGAGTCTGCCCAAATCCTTGAAGTGGAGACGTTCATCCCGCTGGTTTTGCAAAACCCGCAGGATGGACGCAATCTACTAAAGCGTGTCACGCTCATTGGTGATCACAACCAGGTGAGGTCTCATCTGATCATCATCGGGTCGCTTCCTGCTCTAGGCTTGTTTTATGCGAACAAGTCCAAAAAAGCATGTCTGTCTGCGTGCCTTGGCTGCCCCGATAACTCATTCTTGACTTGCGTGTGCGTCTGCGTGTGCTATTAGCTTCCTCCCGTCATTCGCAACCCGGCCTTCAAGAAGTTTTGCAATCTCGAGCAGTCCATGTTTACACGCTTTGTGCGCTTGGGTGTGCCCCACGTACAACTCGATGCCCAGGGCCGTATGCGCCCATCCATGGCCGATCTTTACCGTTGGAACTACACCAATCTCAACGATCTGCCCCACATTGGTGCGCGCCCCGAGTTTGCGGTGGCCAACCCTGGCTTCCGCTACGAGTACCAGCTCATCGACGTTGGCGACTATCAAGGCAAGGGTGAGATGGTCCCCTCACCCCACTTTATCCAGAACCTGGGCGAGGCCGAATACGTGGTGGCCACGTACATGTACATGCGCCTTTTGGGCTACCCGGCCGAGCGTATCACGATTCTGACCACGTACAACGGTCAGAAGGAGCTGATTCGCGATGTTGTGCGTGCACGATGCTTGTCTCACCCCCTCTTTGGAAGTCCAGCCGTGGTATGTACTTTCCTCTTGGCCATCACATCGCCTCCTGCTTGGCCCAGCTTGTCCTGCGTCTAGCGTGTACCGTGGATCTGATCCAAGCTAGAATCTGATTGGTTACAATTGGTGTCGCTGACAAGGTCGTTCTTCCTGCGTTGTGGGGTGTTTCATGCTGCAGATCGAAACGGTCGACAAGTACCAGGGCTCACAAAATGACTACGTGCTGCTTTCGCTCGTCCGCACCCGGCATGCGGGTTTCTTGCGCGATGTTCGTCGCCTCATCGTCGCTCTGTCGCGTGCGCGCCTCGGCCTGTACATTTTCGCTCGGTATGTACCCATGATAAACTGGCTTGACACACACTCACACACACACACACACCCATGTACCCATGTACCCATGTACCCATGTACCCTTGACTGGTTCCCATGATTTCCTCACACTTGATTGGGACTGTGTGTATCTATGGACAGCGTGGCATTGTTTGACAAAGTGCCGGAGCTGGAGCACGTCTTTAACCTCCTGAAAGAGCGCCCCACCACCATGCAGCTCTATCCCAATGAGTCGTACACGGAAACACTCCGGCCGGTGGATCAGGCTTCAGAGGAAGAGGCCGTGGTAGAAGTGACCAACATGGAGCACATGGCGCAGAGCGTCTACAGCATGGCCGTGGAGCGTTTGCGGGAAGTCAACCAGGGCGCGCAGGAGCAAGTACATCCTGGCAATCAGGATGAGGCTGAAGTGACTGGGGACAATGACGACGCCGAGGTGAAGGAGAGTGAGGCTATGGACCAGGACGCTGATGGTGCTGAAGAACAAGCCAATGGTGTCAGTGACGCCAAGGCTGCCCCCATGGAAACGGCAGCGGAGCCAGATGAAGAGGCTCAGCCTGCCGAGGAGCCTGCGCCGGTAGCTTCCGAGTCGTCAGCTTCTGCTTCCGACAACGAGACACTGACAGAAGAGGATGTCAAGAAGATGAAGGTGCGGCATGGGCCTCTCTTTGTGATCACTCGTTTGTTTGTTTGTTTGTCTGCATAATTGCTTGTTTCGTTCTCTGCGCAAAATCTCTGGCAAAATCTGACTCAACTCCTGTATTTTGACGCTCTTTCTCCTCCCAAGGTTGCCGAACTCAAGGAGGCATTGCAAGCACGACAAATTGCGTTTGACTCAAAGGATCGAAAGGCGGAACTTCAGGAGCATCTGCTGAAGGCCATTTCTTCCTAGTTGATTAGCCATACAGCGATCGGCACTTGCCGGTGACAAGCCAAATTTAACAAACGATGCCACTGATTTTTGAAGCATTTGTGTGAATGTTGCTGATTTGGCGCCTGTCCGCCCTTTGCACAAACAAGCAAATCACCACATCCCGATCACAAAATACGGCACAGAAGATTTTGATGATTTCTTGAAGAAATCATCGTTGGATGCAATCAGTTATCAGTTGCTGATCTTCGAGACTAGACAAATCAAACCCGAATGAGAGATGATTGGCACAACACGAGCAAGACTTGGTTAACAGCTTCCTCAAAAACCCACGGAAACAACCAAGAACCATGCTCGGACTGTCTCATGTCGACCGCACACATAAGGAATAAGTATGAGAAGAATGAATTATGAGGGAAAAGATGAGGAGAAAAGGCCAAATCGATTTGATAGAAAAAAAAAAAAATGGAACACAGTGTCATGCTGATGAAGGGTGAGTCGCTTAATGGAGGTTGGAGAATGAAGAGGATTGGCGCGCCGGAATCATGTCTGAGAATCCTTGCTAAACGTAGTAACATTCACGAAGGAAAGTCGTGGGATGGTAATATGTGGCTCAGGGCTAATAGCGACAACGGCGCACGGGTCACAAGAAGAAAAACAATCAAACGGCGGCACATGCACACAGGTAGTCCACAAGTCGCAACACATGAGTGCAGAGGTAGAACGATGGTCGATGGGCTGGCGTCATTATCACGATAAAAAGTGACGGAAGCGGTCGAAAATTAAGAAGCAAGAACAAGAAATTTTGAAAAAAAAAAACAAAAACAGCAACTCAGGGCAGATCGTTGTGGTCACGCTAGCAAAGTTCAATGGGTTTGTGGCTCTTGCAGAAGTGGGCGCGGTTTAGACCACGGCTGACTTGGTGAGCGCTGCGCTGACTGGGCGTGAAGGGCCATTGAAACGCGTGTTCATTTCTTGTGCAACGCGATGGATGTAGCCAATGTCCGGCCGCTCCTCGGGCTGGGCTCGGATACACATGGCCACAAGGGCGCGCAATTGCTCCGAGTAGAGATCGGCGGGTAGGGGCGGATATGCGCACTTGTCAATCTTCTTGCACAAAGTGTAGAGGCTGAGCTGATCGCCGTAGAATGGCGATTGCAAAGCAGCCATCTATGTTCATGAACCACGCAGCTGAGGTGCGCACGAATGCAGGCGAAAAACAAAATGTGTCTGCTCTGGGGTGGCAGCAAAAGCGGCAGGAGAGACAGGCAGACTGACCTCGTAGAGAAGACAACCGAGGGACCAGATGTCCGAGGCAAAGTGATAGGGCTGTTCCCGAATGCGCTCCGGCGACATATCTGTCACAGCGGCAGCAAATGAGAAAACAGGAGGTCCAGCAGGTGGCTCTCGCGCCGGGAGTCAATGCAAGAACACGACGTACAGTAGGGTGTGCCCACGAGCGAATGGGCCACGTTGGTCTTGGTGCTAAAGTAACGGCTCAAGCCGAGATCACCGAGCTTGACCACACCTTCCGCCGTGATGAAGACGTTGGCAGGCTTGATGTCTCGATGCATCACGCGGCAGGTGTGCATGTGCTCGAGAGCGGAACAGAGCTGCTGAAAGTATTTCCAGATGGAAGCTTCAGGAATGAGGCGACGTTGCTTGCGAAAGTGCTTGATCATGCGACTCAAATCTCCAGCGTCGGCCAGCTCGAGCACAATGTTGAGCTGTACGCCATTCACACACACCCATCCACGAGGCAAGGTCAATGGCAGGGTGAGGAAGAAGAATCTGAAAAAGGGGAGGAGCAGGCGTGGGCAACAAGCCAGGCTGATCAAGGTTAGATCGGGACAACAACTAACTGACCTCATTGTTAGCGATGAAGGAGGCGAGGTACTGGATAATGTTGTGATGGTTGAGAGACTTGAGCAGATCAATCTCTTTGACGCAATCCGAGCGTGCTTTGGCATCCATCATGTCAAAGATCTAACAGTTTGGCAGGGCGAGCAGCAGTCAGCCCGTCGAGCGCTGAAAACATGTGGTGGCAATTTGTGGCTTCTGTGTACAGAGCATGGACCTCTTCATGGCAGATAGGCCCCACGCTTTTTGGTTGTGAGGGAGGCAAACTTTGGCCAGGCTCTCTGTGGCTACGAGTTGCATACCTGGACCTTCTTGAGGGCAACGTAGCGATTGTCAACGGTGCACCGGGCACGGTAGACAACGCTAAACTGGCCACGGCCAACCTTGCGCTCGACCTCATAGTTGGCCAGATCCCCGTAATATTCTTGACCGGGAAGACCGCCGCTGGGCTGCAAAGGCACATCGGGAGAGGCGTCCATGGCGGCTGGATGGGCGAGGGTACAAAGATGAACGTCAAGAGTTGTTGCTCGCCTCGAAGCGCCAGCAACAAATAGGGCAGAGCCAAGTGTGAAGCGCCCAAAACCTGGAGCGCGAGCAAGAGCGTTTGCCGGGTGAGTAGTGGCCCACACGACGAGAGCCCTACCCCTGGCCTCTGTCTCCCTCTCCTTGACATCCATCCCCGACGACGAGCCCAAGCAACGCTAACGGCAGCCGGGCGGCAGCTCCATGTTATCTCCTTACCACAGTAGCACAGCAAAGTGCGCAAATCCACCAGCGCGAGCTGAACACCGCTGCCGCTGCCCTTTTGGCTTTTCCTTGCTGACACAACAACACGCGCGTATGTGTGTGTGTGTGTGTGTGTGTGTGTGTGTTTCAAGAAGAAAAATGTTATGTGTGCTGTGTGTGTGTGTGTGTGTGTCTCTCTCTCTCTCTCTCTCTCTCTCTCTCTCTCTCTCTCTCTCTCTCTCTCTCTCTCTCTCGCTCGCTCGCTCCGTCTTGTGTGTCTCAGGGACTGGCCTGGGAGGAAGGACGGGACGTAAGTAGAGGGGTTGATTGTTGATTTGGAAATTGAAAAGCGGGTGAAGGAGGCCAGCGCATCAACGATTGCTTCAGCCCATGCGCTGCCACTTTTTCTATTCAGCATCCCTGGGTGGGTGTTTTCTGCAACTGAAGCTGTGGACAGCCGGCTCGGCCTCGTGTACCACACCGACATCCTTTGAAGCTCCCTCTTACTGATATAACATCAGAATCATGTTGGCTTGCATCGCACGAGCAAAAGATGCGGCTGCCCTTGCTCTTTTGGACAGAATGGGGCTCGGGATGTGGTTGTCAAGCACGTCCAACCACACCCAAAACCGATTTTATAAGGTAGCTGGCTTGTAATTGTCACACTTGAAACAAATTGGCATTGCCCCAAATGTCCAAAAGATCAGTATGAGAGTTGAAGCTGTGCGTATGGTACATGGTGCACATGGTATGAGGACCAAGCTGGGCCTTGATTACTGTTTGTAACTGCAGTCACGATGCTACTGCTGCAGCGCGCGCAACATGGAGGTGATGGTGGCCGTGACTTGTGCAAACTCATGCTCGGCATCGGGTAGCGAATACATGTGCGACATGATGTTGTTGCCCCGGGTAAAAAGTTCCACGCTACGCACATCCGCCCCCCCGTATGTAGCACGTCAGCTTACAGCAGAATTAACCGCAGCAGAGATATGGTGCAGCGCCACCGGGTGGTCTTGGCTTGGGCGTGAACGGGCCATACTCGTACCTGCGCAGGTTCGGTCCAAACTGGGCCTCGAGGCCCGGGTAGATGGAGCTGGCTCGAAAGTTGATCACCTCGTCGTGACGGTGGAAGATGCAGAACGAGCGCTAACAGAAGAAGGATCAAAGCCGGACATGCCACTGTGAACATGTGGGCGGTTCGCATCCCCAACACCCAGCTGCCGCAGGGCGAGTAAGCAAAGGACAAGAAGAATACACGCATCCGGGAAAACTGACGTCAGGGTCCCAGCGTGTGTTGGCGCCCAGGTCCCAGTAGGCAAATTTGAGCATATTGGCTGCCAGTGGGCCCATGAGCGCCGTCTTGCCCAGCACATAGCCTGTGCACACCCATCCGGGAGGATGAGTCGAATGGAGGCCAGAAGCAAAAATAACAACGAGGGCCGGTTCGATGAACCAAAAGCAGCTCTCGATGACTTGTCGATCAGTCAACGTGCAGCTTACCGCCAACCAGGCCTGCCAACACAGCCCAACGCATGTGTTGATACTCTGGAAAGAGCGCACCCGTCGTCATGTGGTAACCCAGGGCCTATGACGTGCGACGCGACTCTGTCAGGCTTTACAAGACCACGGTTCACGCTGGCGGCGGGCTGGAAATGACTAAACAACAACAAACACGGCACGTACGGCCACAACACCAAGGGCGCATCCCATAAAAGGACCCAGCATGGACATGAAATGGGCTGCAACCGTGGGCAAAGTCCTGCCAGGCGAGTGATCCACCCACACCGTGCCTTGTTAGGAGCATGGCCACGCATGGTAGAGGGCAATGCCAGTACTGTCACGGGGCCGCTAAATCGGGAACCAATCGAAGCAAAGGCTCCACGCACGAGAAGGTTCGATCATAGACGCGAAGGGCGCTGGGGAAAATGGTCGACAGCTCGCCCACAACGCCACCACCCAGGCTGTGTCCATACAGAATCAGGTTGGATTCGGTAGCACCAAGGTCCATGGCATACTTGACTGCGGCCTCGCCATCCTTACAGAGGTCAGCCGCCACAAAGGGCCAGCTGTTTTCGAGCACCGCACACCGTCACGAATAATTCAGAAATACAAGGGCATTCTCAAGGTTTAGGTCCGTGTGTCTCGGGGTCTCGGAGTGCACTGGCTGAGGGGTGAGCGTACCCTTGTGAATCCCCAACACCGCGGTAGTTGAAAGCAATAACATGCACGTTGAGCGCTCGACTGTAGTGCTCAAGCTGCTTGCCAATCTACGCGTTGCAAACACGCCTCGTGGGTCAGAAGCTGGCCAGCGAGATGCCAGCGGCAGGACACACAATCGAGCCAGACCTGCTCGTAGATGACGCCATTTGCATTGAACCACACAAGGTAGCGATCCGGACCCGTGGTCCGCCCTGGAGCCGGCAGGTGAATGCCGTCCAGTAGCAAGCCTGAGATACAGCCGCGCGACAATGAGCAGGAAAATCAGCTTTAAAAGGTGTCCAACGGCACTGTGGAGGCTTGCCGCAGTCGCAAAGAATCAAGGATCGACGCTCGTACCGTCGGCAGTTGGGATACGAATCTGCTTGGCAAGCGGGTTTTGCAAAAGATACTCTGCGCGCAGCTCTTGCCGGTTGACCAGCTGAGCCACGAGGATGGAGGGCAAGATCTAGCCATAGCCGTGCATGCGGGCTGATAAGATGGCCATGGCATGGCTCTGACGCGGCTCGGAGCGGGTGCAGCCAACGCATTTCACACGCGCGTACGAAAAGAGGCGTCAAAAGCAGGGACTTGACGATTAAAAAGATGAGCCAAGTTGAGGCGCCCCACATTGGCAAAGCGGCGAGTCCACGCGCCAAAGGCTAGGTCGACATGAGCAGGAACAGAGGCGCCACGAGGACACACGCAAGCTGGCTGAGCGGCAGACAGGCACTGGAATCAACGACGTATATCATGCAAAGTATAAGCATGGTTTAAACGAGCAAACGCGGAGGTACCGTGGTCAGAGGCAAGTAGTGTATGGCCTGCAAGATACCCGTCAGGGCCAACCCCACGGCCACTGGGCCATTGAGGTTGAGCACAGCCGGCAGGCTCGACACCAAGCCCATCTTGCTTTTGAGGAGAGAGAGAGAGAGAGAGAGAGAGAGAGAGAGATGAAAAAAAATATGAGAGAGAGAGAGAGCTTGAGAGCTTGAGAGAGAGAGCTTGAGAGAGAGAGCTTGAGTGAGAGTTTGGGAGAGAGAGATAGAGTTTGAGAGTTTGAGAGAGAGAGTTTGAGAGTTTGAGAGAGAGAGAGAAAGAGAAAGAGCTTGAGTGAGAGAGAGAGAGAGAGAGAGAGAGAGAGAGAGAGAGAGAGAGAGAGAGATAGAGCTTGAAAGAGAGAGATTTTGAGAGAGATTTTGAGAGAGATTTTGAGAGAGATTTTGAGAGAGAGAGAGTGTGTGTGTGTGTGTGTGTGTTTTGTGATGAAGAACAGATTCCCCGAGCTGACACAACTCTCGATTCTAATGGGGCTGCTGGACCGGTGTTGATCAGGTAGACGGACGTGGAGCACACAAAACAGGGACGGTACTGGTCAACATGGTCATCATGCCAAGGTTTGGTCGATGGCCCTTGGTTCTTACAATCCTGGTTGCATTTGAACACCATCCACCACACGGCAGGCATGGGTCTTGTACTTGTTGGCGTACTCGGGCTGGCGCTTGGGGTACTCGCGATCCACGGCTTCGCGCAGCTCTTCGACGGCAGAGGATAAAACCAGCGCACCAGAGGCGCCCTTATCGCCGCCGCCCAACATGCGCTCACCTAAGAATTAAGCACGCAGCACCAGAGCAAGGGATGAGTAAAATGACATGTTTGCGTGTCCGCATGTGCGGCTGATAAACATGCAGGGCACGTACCAAGGACGCCCTCAACGGTCCGGGCAATGTCACACATGGTCTCCAGCTCTGGGCCTGAGATTTCGTAGACGTCGCGCAGACCATAGCCATCCTCACGGAAGATGGCACCCACCTTTGAAATGTCGCCCGCACGCCAAGCCTGCCGTTGCACACCACCACAGAACATGCCAACCAACCGTTGAATAGATGAGTGCAGGGGATGCGGCGATGCCATACTCTTGCACTTTAACAACAAGTCGGCTCACTGCACAACGGGCCCAGAGATAAGAGGTCAAGCGCGCAAGACGCACATCCATCATTTCATAGAAGCGCTGCTGCGCGGCATAAATATACTCGAGACGCTTGATGTGGTTGGGAAACTCAGTGCCAAACCGGGCCCGCATTTTCTACACGAGCACCCATCCATTCGTCGGTGAGAGCCAGAAAACGAGACAAACTTTGGCTGAGATGGCGCCAAGTCCCTGGGCCAGGAATGGCACAGAAAAACCAACGTTGAGCATATCCTCGTCCTTGACATCAGCCAGCGTCTCGATGCCAAACGCTGCCTTGCCCATGGCAGCCAGCTCGTCGCACTCTTGGCGACGAATCTTATATGTGGACTATTGTATGCACTCACAAAAAAGTGGCGAGGGAAGAGCGCGGGTGAGCGCAGCAAAGGAGACAAAGGAGGATCTAGTCATACCGAAGCGAGAATAGAAGCCACACAGACAAAACAAGAGAGAAATTCAGAGCTAGGAGCTCAACAACCGATCGTATGTGCGCCAGTTCAAGGATCGCATCACGCGATCTCTCAACGGCCGGGCGGACAAGAGACGACCAACCGACCTTTTCAAGACCAAGGCGTTCCGTGCCTGTATCAAGGCTCACAAGAGCAAACTGCTCCGCCTTGGCACCCAGGGGCACATAGGAGATGCTGCGGGTGGCAGGTTTGTAGTGCGTGCCTATAACACAAGATCAACATCGCATGGCACCATCAATCAAATCTGGTTCTGTGCTTGCGGTTTGAGCCAGTGCTTCAACCCAGCGAGAAACGAACCTTGGCCTTCCTTTGCGAAGAAAATCATGATTTGATCAAGTTTTCCACAGGGCGAGCCAATGTAGTCATTCTCGATCTCCTGCGCCATATCCACGACAGCCATTTGCTGCTCGGGCGTCGTTCCGAATCGAATGCCATTGACATCCGCCATGGTAAGCAAAAGGTTGATGCAGAGCGAGGCGGAGCGGGACATGCCGCCGCCGGGAATGTTGCCGTAGACCACCTGTGCCATAGCATTTGTTTGAGACAGGCAAAGTGCAAGCAAGAGAGGGTGACAGACAGACAGAGCGTGTGTGTGTGTGTGTGTGTGTGTGTGAAGTACAGTGTGAAAAAAAACACCATGCTAAGCGAGTCTGCTTACCGCATCAAAGCCTTGAGTCAACTTGTAGCCGTGGGCCGTCAGGACCGAATTGGTGCCATACGGAAATCGCGACCAGCTGCTCTGGATGCTGGGATCGTCCTTGCTGGGATACTATGGTTTTGTCCCCACCAACCACGAAGCAAGCAAAGCGACGAATGAGAAGTTTGACGGGAGCAAAGTCAATGGCCCAGCCGCGTGAAAACAGGCGGGCCAGGCTGATGCAAAAAAAAAAAAAAAACAACACAGCACAGCACAGCACAGCACAGCACAGCACAGCACAGCACAGCACAACACAGCACAGCACAGCACAGCACAGCACAGCACAGCACAGCACAGCACAGCACAGCACAGCACAGCACAGCACAGCACAGCACAGCACAGCACAGCACAGCACAGCACAGCACAAACACACACACACACACACACACACACACACACACACACAAAAAAAAAAAAAAACACTTCAAAACACAAACAAATCAAACACAAAAAAAAACAAAAAAAACAAAAAAAAAAAAAAAACAGTGAACATGTGTGTGCAAACGCGCTCTCCAAACGTGCGCGCTGTGCTCGCAATCGACCGTGCACACCTTGTCAATCTCAAACTCAACAAGGCCATCTGCGGGAAAGTTGTGGCTGGCCAGACGGATCTGTTTGGTGCCGTTGGGCTTGAAGGCGACCCAGATGAAGCGATCTGTGGCGAGCAGCGGTCCCACGATCCATGAAGCTCTTCAAAGTCCCATCAGTTTTGCCAGTGAGCACGAGCAATACACACCTGTGCCAACACCAAAGAGCTCTGTGCCGTTGTAGTCGCCATGCTCGACACCCAGGCAGAAGCGTGACGAGGTACGGCACACCTGCACCCAACACGCAGATTACGCGTACGCAACATCAATGAAGGTTCGCTGCTGTCTCATGACACCACTGATCCTTGACAGGCCGAGCCAAGGATGGGAGGAGCAGGGCACTCAAGTGATGGATACCTTGCCTCCCTTGACGTCCAGACCATGCTCGTTTGCCAGCGCAGTCAGGATTTTGCGCGCGCTCGTTTCAGCCTCCCCCATACTGATGGTGTGTGTCTACTCGATCGTACTGTGAGACTTGCACACGGATCCCCAATGTACCCCAACAAAAGAGCAAGGCAAGACCCAACTTGGCCAGTCTTATGACACCATGTGCCTGCACCATGACCCAAACATTCCCCTGGTCTCCTTCTTCCAGTTCCACCCCGCTTCTCACACCGGGAGACGGGGAGCACAGAGGAGAGACACCAACTGACCTTGAATCAAAAATTCGTAAAGACAAAAGAGAGAGAGAGAGAGAGAGAGAGAGAGAGAGAGAGAAATTGAGAGAGAGCGAGAGTTAAACAGCAAAGGGAATAGCACAACTACCACATGTAACAAAGAGAGGGAGAGAGAGAGAGAGAGAGAAACAGGAGGCACAGCAGAAAGTTTTTTACTTTGGATCATTAGCTGAATGTTTTTGTGCGGATGTGCGACGGGCCCCTGTGGTTGGTTTGTATGCCAAACAGGGAGGCTGGGTACGGTAGGGGACTATGCGCTGGTGATTTATTGGTTTCAATTGCGCCCTTTACGGGCGAGATAAACAAACGCTTCATGCCTGTGAACATTGGCTTGGCGCTGCTTGGATCGGGCTCGGCCCGGCATTTTCTTCTTCATGCCCATAAGAAATCCTGTCCTCAGAGGTTTACACCGAGCCGGAACAAGGCAACCAGGACGCACGCATGCCAGTGGTTGGTGGCAAGCAACTAGAGTTCCCACCACTCGGACATGCCCAGCCCATCTTCTGTGATTTGACCCTGTGAGGCACGCAGGACATTTTAGCCAATTCCCGGGCAAAAGAGCGATCAAAGGCCATGAGGGGCACGGGAGCAAGCAGATCAGAACGACAAACCATAATGACATAGGGTAGTTCTTCAATCTTCTTGACCATAAGACCATCTGGGGTGGTTTGTTTCTTGTGTTCTAGCAAAAAGCAAAGGTAACAGGCAAATGGAAAAAAAAACCCCCCGCAGAGTGAGAGGATGCTGCATTGGCCAACATACACGCTAGGAAGCGGGCAGGCCAACCTGAGACTGGAATCACATCATGAAAGGTCTCCTCCATCACCTTGAACGTAATTTCCTGCAACAAATCATTGGTGAGCGGTTGTCTGCAGAATCGAAAAAGCAAAAGGCACCATCGCGTGGCGGGGGGTCACTGACGCAGCCTTTGGCCAGTTTGAGTTGATGGGAAGCACCGTCTTCATCTTGGTATTGCCAAATCCATTCTTGAAGGCCGTCATCGAAAACGACGCCTTCGCGCATTGCATGGGCGGGGATGTAGATGTCCCGGAAGAACTTGAGTGAAACTGCACATCCGGAATGGGCGACAAACAAATTGCGGCCCAGAGTCCCGAAAGGTTGAGCAAAAAGCCAAAGACAAAACAGGCATCACAAGCGCTAGTGCGTGCGCAGAAGAGAAAACAGGCACGCAAACACTTGGGAACTCGCCTTTGATGTGGTCAGCCGTCGAGCTCTCAATGGCGCCCTTGAGAACCTCGCCAGTAAAGGGGCGAAAGACCACGAGGCGAAACTGAACATAAAAGTGGGCCGAGCCATCGCCTGGGAAGACGTGGGCCTCTTTGATCTCAACAATATCAAACAAGCAAATGGCTAGGCCAAGCTGGTGCAGGCAAGCGCAGTCTCATGAGGCCACAGCACGTGGACTCGCGGACACCAGACACGGCCAACACGGAGACGGAACAGGCCGGATGGGCCGAGTAAACTGACCTTGTAAATGACTTTGTTGGCATACTTTTTGTTGATCTCATGAGTAAGGGCATCCACGCGATTCTCGCCAAAGCGCTTGGGCTTGAGCTGGACAATGTCCTTGAGTGTGGCAACCCGAAACATGTCTGCCGGTTGCTCGCTCGCTCCTCCTGGCTTCTTCCGTCCAATGTGCCAGACACCCAACAAAAAATAGAGCAAAAATGACCGCTAGCTCCTCTCCATCACCCCTCTCCCCGCTCCTTGGCCGCCTCGCAAAATGCTTGCAAACGCTGGCGTCGATACGGCCGGGAATAGAACCGTCTGTATGTGTACGCTGGGGCGGTGCGCTTCAGGAGCTTGTCGAGCGCGGCTCGACCGACAGGGCAGCAGGCAGAGAAGTAAAGCGACGTGATGAGCTGCGCAGAGATGTATCGCGTCACGGGAAAAAGATTGTCCAATAGCCTGTAAACATAAAGCAAGAGCAGAGAGTATGAACCAAGTGCGAGACAAATTCAGAGAGGAAAGAAAACAAAAAGCGCACCTCCTCGTGTGTGTGTGTGTGTGTGGAAGAGAAAGTATGACAATCATCACACTTTCGTCACAACCTTTTTCTGTTCGTGGTATCAGGATACATCTCTGCACCCATCACTTTTATGTCTCCCATCTCTGCAAATGCGTTATGTTTAGCACTGTAAGAATAGGGAGTAGAGACAGCATCTCTGAATTTATTCGGGTGCCAGTCGCAAACTCTCTCTCTCTTTCCCGCAAGCTCTCTTTTTTTTTTTTTTTTTTTTTTTGGATCACGAGCATCAGGTGCTGTGTGTGTGTGTGTGTGGTAGTGGGGGTGGGCGTGCTTGCTTGGAACAGACGTGGACGGCCCGGGTTGTGAACAGGCAGAACTGAGCAACGGGGGCAGAGGTGCTGTGGACGTCCTGGCAGTGTGAACCAGTGTCATGGTGAGTGGTGTCGTCGTTGGTGAACGTTGGCTCGATGGCCCCGACGGCCGCCTTTGAGGGGTGGCGCGCTTGCGCTCGTCGTGCTGCGGTCAACCATCTCATGTTTGTGGAACCATGCGCGTAGAGTGTAACGCTGCATACAGATCTGGGGGACATTAAGGTTGAGGTCTTTTGTGATCAGGTCGAGCGGGCTGCGGAAAACTTTTTGGCTCTCTGTGCCAGCGGCTACTACGATGGCTGCAAAATTCATCGGTGTGTGCAGCTGGGCGAGCCCGCGTGTTGCAGGGTGCCCCAAGGACCTTCTTTTGCCGTCGTCAAAGAGCTCACCTCCACTTGCGATTACAAACTCACCTCCACAGCAACATCAAGGGCTTTATGATGCAGACCGGAGATCCCACAGGTGTGCGCGCTATAGGCTTCCCTGCACAAGCGCCATTCTTTTCAATCTGTTGGTCGGAACCAGGGACAAGGCCTCTCCCTCTTACTCTCTCTGGTCAACGCCATTTAATTTGTGGTCGCAGGCACGGGCAAGGGTGGTGACTCTATCTGGGGCGGAGAGTTTGAGGACGAGTTTCCTCCGGGTCTTCGTGTATGTGACTTGTGTTCTCGTCGGATTGCGAGTCTGCCTTTGTGAGAGTGAGCGCCCGTGTCATCTCACACGTTCCATCAACGCTATTCATTCAGCACAACGCACGTGGCATCCTATCAATGGCCAACAAGGGCCCCAACACCAACCGCTCACAGTTTTTCATCACTTACGGCAAGGCCCCCCATCTTGACCGCAAGTACACCATCTTCGGCCGGTACGCATGCCTTTGGGGCTCCCGATGGCCGGCTCCACTTGTTGCCCCCATCAGGTTGGGTCTGACATCCTCTTGTTCCCATCGTTTGTCGGCTCGTTTGTGTACATAGCACCATCGACGGCTTTGATACCTTGGACGCCATCGAAAAGACCCCTGTGGTGGATCAACGCAAGCATCGGCCCAAAATGGACATTAAGATTCGTTCCATTACAATACACGCCAACCCCATCGCTGATCAGCAAGCATAGTCGAGTCGACCCCCAAGGAAAGAAAAAAAGCTTCCGACCGAATCTGCAACGCCGGCGATTCCTGGTGTGCTTGGATTTAAAAAAAAAAAACAGGAACATTAAAAAAAAAAAAAAAAGAGGAAATTGACATTTAAATCTCATGACGGCGTTGTTGCAGGACGTGTGTGCATGAGCAGTGCCGTCGCGTTTGACTGCCCATGGCGTAAGACGGGTGCCATGGTATGGCTATGTATCTGATGAATGATGGCAGGCCCAAAGTGACGCGGCATGTCCGAGGTCGTTCACGCTCAGTTCTCTCAATTCCACACGTCCTTCTGCCTTTTTATTCTTGTATTTTGTCAATCTCGGGCCGGCACGGCAAGGCTATGGGGAGCAGACAGGACTTGTGCCTCCCATGAGGCTCCAACTCACATGTCCATCTGCTTCTAATACTCGAGGGCCTGAGGCAGGCCGGCTGAGAAGATCTTGACTTCGGTGGCAGGCCTGCACTCGAAACAAAGACGTGAAAATGGCGTGCGGCCACCACAACCAATGAGTCGCCAGTCGAGAGTAGTCCGAAGCTTTTCACACAACAACATTCACAACCAAAACTCTTGATTCAAGGACGTTGTGTGTCAGTTGGCGTGTAGCAGGCATGTGTGGCCCGGCAAAACGGGGACAAACCTGTCGTTGGGGTCAGTCTCCACCAAGCCCATGCGTTGGGCCACACGCATGCCTGACTGCACGCGACCAAAGATCGTGTGTTTGCCTGCGAAAGACAAGTTGTAAGCAATGCGTATCCCCAAGAAGAAGGCAGCGGTGGGGTAGGGGTGGTAGCCGACCCACCATCAAGCCAGGCGCAAGGTGCCAGTGTGATGAAGAATTGCGAGCCATTGGTGTTGGGACCGCTATAAATACACGCAAAGGTCGGCGTGAGGCAGAGACCAAGATGATGGTGGGCGTCAAAGCAAACGCAAAAGCACAGGCCAGATTTTGCTTTACCTGTTGGCCATGGAAAGGATGCCAGCACCCGAGTGCTTGAGCTGCGGATGAATCTCGTCGTTGAACTTTTCGCTGGTCAATGGTCCGAAGAGATGATAAAAGAAGAAGAAGAAGAAGAAGAAGAAGAGAAGAAGCAAAGGTTGGCAAAAAGAATGAACGAGAATGAAGGTCCGAGCGCACAAGTCAGCGTGGCAAGCAATTTGGGCCACACTCTCGCAAGGCTTACCCATAGATGGACTGGCCACCGCGGCCAGTGCCTGTAGGATCGCCCGTCTGCAGCATAAAGTCCTGTCGCATCGAACGAGAGCGCCAAACACAACCAGCAACAGGGTCGAGCATGTGAGACAAATGCCAAATTCCAAGAGGGGACAGACGTGCGTGCAAGATAATCAGCAGCACACACCTTGATGATACGATGGAAGACCACGTTGTTGTAGTATCCGCGGCGAGCCTGAGCGACCGAGCCGAGCAGCACAACGAGCAACCACAAGGTGAGGAGTGTTCCAAACCACTTCTGCAAGTCATACATCCATCACCACACCACGTACCAGTTCAGCAAAGTTGCGACACGTATTGGGCGCATGATCCCAATACAGTTCAAAGACCATCGTGCCCATTGAGGTCTTAAACTCGACCGTGGGCGGCCGCCATGATGCGGGAGGGACTGACATGACACACACACGAGTGAACGAGAGAGAGAGAGAGAGAGAGCGAGAGAGAGTGAACGAGAGTGTGTGTGCGCGCAGAGAAAAAATTTAATAATTCATCTAAAAAGCAGAGGGAGGAACGAATTTGAGATGAAAATCAGAGACAGAGGAGAAGTGGAACAGAGGCACGGAGGGATATAGTGAAGCAATTTGAGGGAAATCAGAGACACTGAAAAAAGTGTACGGGGTAGCAGAGAGACAGAGACAACACACAGACACACACAAGAACAAGTTGAGGTCAATATTAGGAAGGTGACTTGAAATTATAAACTGCTTGTGAGAGAGACGCGCTTTTGCGCATTTTTTTTTTTTTTTTTCTGTCGCGGTGGCGTCACGACGGAAGGACGACGGGAACAGCTGCGGCTGGACTACTGGTGCCACAACTGGAGCCACTGGATTGGCTGGCTGACGGGCTGATTGACGGGCTGACTGACTGACTGACGAGTGAAAGAGGCATCTGGTTATCAGTTGCCGCTGTGGGTGTGGTTGCGGATCAGCCTGAAGGCTTGGCGCGCGCGTGTGTGGAGAAATTTTGACTCGCTCGACCTTGCGAAACGGGCCGTGATGGGGCAGAGCGGGAGTCGGGACGTGCTGTTGGATGCGGCGCAGCGACGCCTCGGTACCCATGGGAGTGCCGCCGAGAAGGTTTGGGAAGGCATTTCACATGTCAGGAACGGGCAGCATGACGGCAAAGCTGTGCACGCCATTCCCGCCGAGGCGCTAGCGGCCCACCTTGGACTAGAGGCAGCCGCCTGCCAGCGATTGATAGCTGGAGCGGCCCAAGACTTGTTACCTGGTGAGTGTGCCTTACCTGTTCTCACGCCACTCCCCCAACGTCCTGCCAAGACGATACCTAAAGAATCGTTGCCATCAGGTCCCGAGGCAGCCCAGAACTCGGCCACCAAGGGCCTAGTCTTCTCCATGCTGGCGCAACGAACGATGGGCAGTCGCCGTGAAGTTGCCACGCTCATGACATGGGCTCTGGCTGGTCGCGACGCTCGCCTCTCCAAAGCCGAGCTCTGCTCTCGCTTGACCCCGCTTGTACTGGCTGGACTTCCCTCCACATCTGCCACTGCATCGGTACCATTCCCGCTTGGCTTGCCAACTTTCCATTTTGTCAAACCGTGAGTTGTCACCCTAGCTGCTGCTCTCATTCCCATCCTGCGATCAAACGTCGCCAGTCCACCGGCGACAGTCCACGCATTCAAATTTACGTAGAATACTGGGCCCATGGCCTTACCGCAGGCCAAGATTACGCTAGCACCAGCAGTCTGTCTAGGTTTGAGCCCACACACTGCGTGTGGCACTTGGTCATCCTCATCCATTCGCCCTCCTGACTCATGGCTCTCTCTTCCTTTGTTGGTTTGCCTTGCAACTCAAACTCGGCCCCTCTGTTGGGGCGTGTGCAGTGGCATTGCACATCACGTCTCTCTATTCAACGTCTTATGCGCAGCGACGCGTGCCCTCGACTTGTCGCCACGTGAAGAAGATCAGATCGTGCTGCCCCCAACCACTGCCGACCTCTTATCCCCCGAGGTCAGTCCGAACCCAGGCGTCCCCCAAGCCCTATTACAGCATCTCATTGGCCGATCCAAGAGTGCACCATGCGTTATTTCTCAATGTGCTTTTGCTGCCACAGGCAGCCTTTATCATCAATGCCAACCTCGCCGGGCCCCTTCAGGTACCACGCCTGCGCGCAAACCTTGACGCATCGATTGAGATTAGCCTTCAATCTGCATGTCCCGTTCTAACCTTTTCTGTAGAATCAGTGGCACCTCCTGTACTCGTCGGCCCGCGATGGATCCTCTTTTGCCACTTTTAGTGGGCGCATCACCCAGGCAGGCGCTACAGTGCTTGTCTTCCGCGACAAGCAAGGCCACGTTTTTGGGGGCTTTGCTCCTGAATCATGGAGCGTTCAGCCCCAGTTCTTTGGTCAGTCTGAGCGCTCAGTCAAGGTGCATCTACTCGAGCTGGCCCACCCTGTTCCTTGGCATCCGTGAGCGGCCATGCTCATCTCTTCGGGGTGTGCAGGGAGCAACGCGACCTTTCTCTTCAAGCTCGAGCCCGAGTTGCGTCTCTACGAGGCATCGGGCCTCAACGACCACTTCATGTCAGCACATCGCCCCAGTCTTGACCCAACGCGATGCCACTGTTGACACTCAATATCACTTCCACTGCCTCCCTCCCTCCACGCCTCCCTCTCGCTTGACTATATCTGCGCAGGTACATGAACCAAGGCATGAAAACCATGCCCAATGGTTTAGGCTTTGGTGGTCAGCTCAATTACTTTGCGCTTTACGTGGATGCGGCCCTGACCAACGGCCATAGCAAGGGCAAACCAAGTACAACCTTCAAAAGCCCCAGCCTGGCGGCTTCTGAGGACTTTGTGATTGATGCTTGTGAGGCTTGGCGTGTGGGTCCCAGCCCCGAACAAGCAGCTGGGCAAAAGAGTATTTTGGACGGGCGCCATGAAGAGGAGGCTCTCTTGGAAATGGCTGGGCGCACCCTCCACAGTAAGCAACTGCGCGAGCCCCATCCCGAGGATGATGAGTAATGTGGCAGTGCCACGCAACGCTTGCTTTTGCTTTTGCCTTCCGTGCGGTGTCCAACGGATTGCAAGCGAGTACCAAGCGAACAGTAACGATTTCGTTGTGTACAAATGGTTCGTTTGTTCTTTTTCATGTGAATTGGAGTGGCCCACTATCGATTGCAAGTTCACAAGCCAAGTCGACCGGCGATTAAATGCGCGTTTCCGTCGCGAAGGCCAGGTTAACTGCCATGGAACCATCTTTCGAGTCGAGACTTTCGCCCGACTCGACCACGCATTGCGCTAGCTGCTCTGCAGCTTTGGCTGCCGGTGGTCGATCCGCGGGGTCTGCAGACCAACACGCGCGTATGATTCTACACGGGCCCGCAAATAACAAAAAAGGAAGGGGTGTGAGATATGTCCCATCCAACTTTCGACAAATCGGCCGAGGACTAACGCTGCACACGACGGCAAGGTGTTGTCGGGCAGCATCGGTCGGTGACCACGGTCCAAAAAGATGCTCAACTGCGCAACGCTCAACGCCGCGAGGGGACTCTCGCCCATCAAGACTTCAGATCCCAACAGCCCAAAAGCCCAGACATCGCTTGCGCGAGTGAATGGCTGGCCATGCAAGCACTCGGGACTCAAACGCCTAAGGGAAAAAGGCAATGATTAGATAAGACCGTGTGTGTGGGTGGAGTTGAAAACAGACACACAGACACAGACACACACACACACACACACACACACACACAAACTCTTGATTCCACACGTCTACACAAAACATGTAAAACACTGGGCACAGGAGCCAGCTCACCGAAAAGGCAAGTGCCCATCATGTGAAGGGGTGTAGTAGTCACTGTTAGCCTCAAGCACTCGGCTCACTAGTTGCAGGGAGCGATCATGGTGCAAGCATTGCCACAGTTTAATGAATTAATGAATGTTAGTACTTGCGGCAATGATGGGCGCAGACTCGAGACGAAACATACAGCCAAAATCAGCCAGCTTGCAGGTGTGGAGGTTGCATAGAAGGACATTGCGACTAGCGAGATCCCGATGCACCGTTTGACGACCGTGCAAAAATGCCAGTGCCGAGGCAATCTATGATCATGCCCAGGCAGACATATCAAGTGCATATCACAAACAAAGAGCTGCTGCGAGACACTGGCCCTCGCCCATTTGGTACCGCACCTGATGAAGCCAAAGATAGCGCCGAGCTAAAGGAGTGGTGCATCCAGGGCCGGATCCGCGGGCCAGATGATCGTGCAGGCTTCCCAGCGGAGCCAGCTCCAAAACGATTCCCAATTGTCGCTGATACTCGGTTAACCCATGGCAGGCAATGATGTGGGGGTGCTCAAGGGACCGCAACACCAATACCTCGGTCAAGATGCGCAACAATTCATCCTTGACGAAGGTGGAAAGCGAATGGAACCCGGGTTCAGATGGGTAAATGTGAGCAGACGGAATGGGCCGACACACAGCGGCGGGGGCGGTCAAGGTGAAATTACCTTATTTTGAGTGGTGGGCATAATCTTGATGGCCACGTATGACTGTTGATCTCCATCGTGCCAGCGCGCCTGCGCGACACGACCAAAGTGGCCTCTGCCCAAATCCTGTCCCAGGTCAAATTGGTCGCTGCAATATCGTGTGCGTGGGCAACAATCGAGCAGTGAGCTTGGCTCCTGGCTTTAGGATGAAATATCAAGTCAGGCCTGGCAAATCCGAGGTACGCACGGATCAAGGAAAAGTGTTTCTGCCTCCAGTTTGGGCAGGGTTTCCCCCAAGTTTTCGGACGCTTGCAAGGCCAGGCGAGCAGTGTGAAGGGCTCGGTGCGTGGGTGCGAGCTGCCGCTGTCGGGTGACAAGCAGGAGCGCCCCGATTGCAGTCAACACCAGGACGCAGGCCAGTGTTGCACCAACAATGACGCCCGTGTTGAGATTAGAGTGTGAGGCCAGGCCTCTTGGAGCTGTCGTCACTGCATTGGGCGTGCTTGACGTAGGAAAGGCTGTGGTTACCAACCCACCGGGGGCCCAGTTGGGAAACCCAGACACAGTGGACATGTTGCTCACTAAAGGAACTTGGTCGGGTTTGTGAAGAATGAGCTGGCTTTGGGCCTGGTTCAGAATGCGGACTGTGGTATTGAAGCTGAGGTATTCCTCTCCAAAGATGGTGCGGTTGAAGTCGCCCTCAAAGGTGGGCTTGAGTATCATTTGAATGCGATAGAGGTTGTCAGTGCCTGCCATCTTGATGGGCTCTTGCAAGTCGGGCATGAGAGCGGCCAGGCCGCGGCGCATGATAAAGCGGGTCACCGTGCTGTGACGTGCCACGAGAACGACTTGAACAAACTGATTGGTGTCGTCATCGGCTTTCAAGTAGAAGTCACAGATCTGCTCGTCAAAGCCGTTTCGACAGTCAATATGCCCGTCGCAGAAGCGCTGGGGCGAATCGAGCGTGTCTTCGCTCCAAGCCGTGGGCAGAGCCGTACCGTTGGGCATGTAGTTGGTGCAGGATATGGGCTCGGGCTCAGGCAGTATGGAAAAACAAGAGGGGGAGCAGGTGATGCGACCACAGTCGCCGGGGGTGGGGTCCAAGGCACACGTGCAATTGACGAGACGAGACGAGAAAGCGAAGCTGTAGTTGCGGTCGCAGGCCCTGGGAAAGGTCCCAGCAAACGTGTCTGGGTCCAAAAAGTGGACGGGCATGCCATGCAATTGCAAGCTTGTCAGGTTCTCCAGGAGGGAGGGCAAGAAGAGAGGGCTCAAAAGCTGATCCTCAAGGTCGGTGTAGCTGACGTCCAGGGTTTCGAGGGCCAGCAGGATGCGCATGGCCTTGGACGAGCTCAATACATTGCCGTTGTGGCTGGCGTTGAAATAACGAAGACGTCGGAGGTTGAGCATGGTAAAACGGCTAATGGATGTAAGGGCTTGGCAGCTCACATCAACATACTCAAGGTCGGCAGACATGAGGCTTGGAAGCGTGGTGATTGTGCTGGAGCGGCCACACGCGGGACACTCCAAGCTGGGCCCGTGCTCGGCACTGCGATTGTAGGTACAGGCGGCATAGTAGCTGCAGGTTTCATTGGCGGTCACCTCAAGAGGCCAACGCCACTCCCCGTCCATGCATACAAAGCGAGGAGTGAAGAAGTGTGCACCATCGCAGCCAAAGTTGCAGACGTGGCCGTGGGGAAAAACGAAGTCGCTCGTAAACGCGCAGTTTTCGGGTAAGGCGTAGTCCAGCCGCATAAAAACCATGCCGTTGCAGGGGCGACAGGTCTCATACTGGCAATTGTTGTCAAAGAGGGATTCATCGAGAGCTAGAGTGGGATTGGATTGGAGCAATAGGAGGCTCAGCACGAGTGCGCAGCCCCAGGTTGTCGTCGGACGTCTCATGGTAGGGCACAATAAGTCAGCGATGGGGCCACGAGGGGGCGGAGTGAAGAGAGAGGGGTCTTTTCTCTTTGGAAAGCGCCCAAGGCCGAGGACTGCGATGAGCGGCTGGTTGTGATGAGTGTGGGGGCAGGCAAAAGAAGCGAGCTTAGTGTCATGCACGCCTTGCTGCTCTCGGTGCCGCCTCCGACGTCTCCGGGCGCGGCAACGTACACAGGCCAACAATGGCGCGACTGCCGCTGGACCCTATGAGCTGGAGAGTGACGAAACAAGACTGTTTTTGTTGCCGTCTTGCTGCTCACGCCACCCGAGCCACGGCAAAAACAACCCCTCGCCGCCATTCAAGCCTGAGCCCACCCGCGTGAGAGAGAGAGGACAGAGAGAGACAGAGAGACAGATGTGTGTGTATGAATAAGAGAAAGTGTGTGTGTGTGTGTGTGTGTGTGTGTGTGTGTGAAAATGAGATAAACTTCAAGAGGAAAAATGAGATGTGATGAAGGCGGAAGGGGTTCGCTTGTAGTGCGAGTCCTGACACGGGTGAGAACACACACTTTCACACACACACACACTCACTCACTCACCCACACACGCGCGCGCGCGCGCCCAGTTTGTTCCCGAGGCGCACTCGAAGAGTCATCATGACCGAGAACCCTTTGGACGGCCAGAGCCGCAAGGCAGCAAGCAAGGCAGCAAGGAAGGAGTGGGTCGTCTACCTAATCAACGTCCCAAATCTGTAACCAAACGTACACAGTCCATTTTCCCGCGTAGCTCACGTGTGGTAATGTTTTTATTTCCTCTCCTCTCTCATTTCTCTCTCATTTCTCTCTCATTTCTCTCTCATTTCTCTCTCATTTCTCTCTCATTTCTCTCTCATTTCTCTCTCATTTCTCTCTCATTTCTCTCTCATTTCTCTCTCATGTCTCTCTCATGTCTCTCTCTTCGCACTACTGCGCACTACGCGGCAGTATTCAACGAGGACGGCGATCGGGTGGGGTGAGATCATTGAGCGGTTTGTCAAGATTGAAAACTTGCGATGCATCGGATTAAGGGATGGATCTGTTGAACCGCCTCTTGAAACAGCGTTTACCAGAATCATTAATGAGAGTCCATAAAGTGATTATTACTAGAGCATCGGGTGGCTATCTCACGAACCTTGTGCTTCGTTTGAAGCAAAACTCCGTAGACTTTTTTCTCGCAACACACTCCAACACGCACTGTCTTTTCAACAATTCTGGCTGGTCGCTGTATCAGCGCACACCCCCGACCAGCGAAGAGCCTGAGAGAGGAAGACAACAGAGAAAGAGAAAGGGAGAGAGAGAGAGAGAGAGAGAGAGAGAGAGAGAAAAAAAAAAAAAAAAAAAAAAAAAAAAGGCAGGAAAACAATGCATGCATGCATGTATAGCTGTGAGTGATCGACGCGATCACTCTTGATCGAAAGAGAGAGGATGTCCATCCAATTGTCTGCACATTTTCCTCGGCGGGCTCGTCTCTGAGAGCTTTACTCAGCTGCCTCGTTGTTCCCCTTGTGCCCTTGATCGGTCTGCGCCCAATCGATACCAACGTGGTCCTCGAACATCTTCTTAGGATGGCGCCATCCTTTCGTGCGGCTGCCGTTCTGGCAGGTTTGGGCGTTTTGTTCACTTGGTCCGCACCGCCCTTTGCAGTCTGGGGTGCCGATGCCCAGGCACCAGCTTGTCACGAATGCTACGAAGCGGCCGATGATGCCGAGCTCCAGCTTCGCCAAGCCATCGACAGCGTCGAGGCCCGCCTGCACTTTGACCGCCAAGCTTGGGCCATGACCGGTCAGGAACATCCCTTTCCCGCTCGTGCACACTCGCTGGCCACCGACTTGGGCCAGGTCGTCGACACTGTTGCCCAGCACCGTGCCGCGCTTGATCAGCTTCTCAAGCGATTGGACGCGCTTGACGTCCAGCATCACGCCGCGCGCGTGGCCGCCGATGCGTTGCAGCCCCGCGTCGCACAGGCCGAGGCTCTGATTGACACTGGCTTTCGAGCCTATGCCCCAGCTCTCGATCAAAGTGCCACTCACAGCGCCGAGTTGACTCGCGCACAAGCTCAAGTCTCGGCCGTTGAGTCGCAAGCAGACTGGATTGGTGACATCCTCTTGACCAAGGCCGGTGAGGCATCTCAACTCGTCTCAATCGAGGCCGAGCTCAGCACCAAGGCTCGAGATTTGGAACCGGCACACATCGAGGCTCTGGTCGACCTCCTCGACGTGCCTGGGGACATCAATCGCGAGCGTTCCCACCTGGACGCCCAAGTGCAGGCCACCGAAGCTTCGCACACGGAACAGCACGTGCAGTTTCTGGGCGCCGCCGACACCTCGCGAGCCGCCGACACGCTCGCCATGACCCTTCTTCTTGACACAGCCCGCGTAAGCCGTCTTTTGCAGAACGCTTTTTCCCCTCTGCTTATCAACACATCATCTGTTGCTCACATCGGCTGCGTCGTTCTGTTTTGACCTGCCTTGTTCTGGGATGATCCTTTGCTTTCTCGCCTTGTTTGTTGAATGCTTGGCACCCCTGGTCGATGCACATTTTCCGTCAATACAGGCTGAAACAGCTCAGGCAGGTGTCACCAAGTTATCCAACCAGATTGAGGCGTTTGATCCTGCTGCCCAGCGCGCAGGCCTGGATGACGCTGCGGAGAAATTGGCGGCTACGCGAGCCGATCTGCCCGAGTTGCCCATAGCTGCCATTGAAGCCCAGGAAGCCAAACTCTCCACTCAACTACACGGCTACGCCCAAACATCCTCCGTCGCTACTCAACACGAAGCCCGACTGTTGGCCGAGGTCGACGCGTTTGCAAACCTGCGCGAACGCACGTCAACGGCAGTCGCCGAAGTTCATGGCTATGTCCATGAGCTGACGGCGCTCGAGGCGCTCGCCGCTACGCTGTCTCAGTACGATCAGCTCAGTCCAGAAACGGTTCATGCCGAAGCCACCCTGACCGCTTCCGTAAACAACAGCCTTGCTGAGATCAATGCTGCACTCAACATGGCCGTCTCAACTCACGCCACCATCGCGCAGCAGGTACTGTGGGTACATCTCGCACAATTCCAGGTGCTCGTGCTGGCTTCTGCGCAACATGCCGCATTTGCTCACCACTCGCCATTCACGCAACACTCTGCAGCTTCTGAGTGCCGAGGCACATGTGCAAGTTTTGGCCAATCAGACACGAATTGCTGCTACCCTCTCAGTGTTGCAAGACACGACCATTCAGGTGTCTGCCACACTAGCCAAGCGCCAGATGGCGCTGTCCTCGGAGACTAGTCTCCTGGCTCGGCTCAACGACGCTGCGGTTAGTCTGAGTGCAGCACAACCAGTTGCTCAGCACGAGCTGGAGCTTCAGGTGGCAGTGGGCTCAGCCTGTGCAGTCGAGCGCTGCCAGCATGCTCAAGAGCTCGAAGTGTTGTGGACTCGTGTGGAGGCAGCGCTCAATTCAACGCGCCAGCGCTCAGCGGAACTGAATACGCTCGAGTTTGACTTGGGGTGTGTCAGGCCTTTGTTCATCAGTTGACTTTGCTCAGCCTTGTTGCGCCCTGCGATGGTCCTCTCATTACACGTGTGCCGGCGATTGGGGCCAAATTTCGTGAGCCTTTAGGGCACTGAGCACCAGCGTGGCTTGGCTGCAGCAACACGAGACGAAGCTGGACACCAATTTGGCTCTTTTGGAAACTGAGCAGCGGAACGTGACTCGGGAGCTCAGTCAGACGAAGCAGTCGCTCGCTGGCCTAATCTCCTTGCTCGCTACTCTTCCAGCCGTGTGCGATGACAGCACTTGACTCAAGTCCAGTGTTCCTGTGCATATTCTTATTAATCTGCTTCCCGTGTGCGCTTCAGCTAGTCCGCCTCTTTCCGTTTTTCACATGTCAATGTTCTCAAAGCAATCATGAGGGGGAGTTTCAAATGAGATATCAATTATTGCTTAAAACTTGTTGTTCAGGGCAGGCACCGTCGTTTTTGGCATGTGGGCCACCAACCACACACCACTCACGGGGGGGGGGGGGGGGCCC
>NW_001865065.1:170872-181002 GCF_000002865.3 Monosiga brevicollis MX1
TAGGGGCGATCCGGGGCAAATGATCTGGTTGTTGACAACGAGATCAAACCAGTAGTAGCTGTCGGGCGAGTCCATTTCGTAATCGAGCATGACATCGATCGTGTCGTGAAGATGATATTGCCAGGCATGGGAGACAAAGACGGTGGCTGGCCCCACCAAGGGCCGTTCGTCCTCGCCCAGCTCATCGCGGAACAGGTCAGTGTAGGCACAGCGTTGTTCGAGGCAAGCCGGCTTGATGACTTGATCGCAGGCCTCGGACGTGGACATGGTGGGTGTAGTGGCGGCCTTGAGCCTGCGCAAGAAGCTTGCGCTCACACCCGTCCGCTCTGTCGGCAGAGCGCTGGACCCAGCCATCCCGCCGATCGGTGTGTGTGTGTGTGTGTGAAAGGCAGGAAAGGAGGAGAGGGGGAAGGAGGATGAGAAGGAGGATGAGAAGAGGGAGGAAAAGGAGGAGAAGGAGGAGAAGGAGGATGAGAAGAGGGAGGAAAAGGAGGAGAAGGAGGAGAAGGAGGGAGAAGGAGGGAGAAGGAGAGCGAGGAGAGGGAGAGCGAGGAGGAGGAGGAGGAGGAGGGGGAGGAGGAGGGAGGGGGGAGGGGTCGGACCAAATGTGACGGGTGGGCGGGGCGACACCTTTTGGCTGACATTTATACAGAATGCGAACACAGTGATGATTGTGATAATATTGTCACGCTTTTTTTCTTCTCTCTCTCTCTTTCGCGTACAAGTCAAGGTCAGTGTGTGCACGGGGGGACCGCCGGCGTTTCAAGTCGCTCAGTGGGCGTTGCTGCGCGGTGGATGATACACGACTACTCACGACCCCTTGTTGGTTGGTGGTGGGAGGCCTGGGTCGGGGTCGTGGGATGGCTGATGCTGTATCTTATCCCTCAGCATCATCATCATCATCATCATCATCATATTGTGATGGTGCTCACTTGGTTCTTGGGTCAACCGGTAGATTGCAACGATGAAGGTTTTGGTGACCGGAGCTAGCGGCTACATTGCCGGCCATCTGGTTCAGCAGCTGCTGGCCAAAGGTGTGACACCACTGAACAGCACCTCTAACGCGTCAACTGGATGGTACGGGCGCTGGTTGGCCTCATTTGCTCGTGCTTGTGAGCAGGCCACACGGTGCGCGGGACGGTTCGCTCCCTGGCCAAGACGGATGCAGTTGGCTATCTGCAGCAGCTGCCGGGTGCCACGGAGCGCCTGGAGCTGATTGAGGCCGATTTGCTTCAGCCCGGTTCTTTTGATGCGGCCGCGCAGGACTGCGAAATTGTCTATCACACAGCCAGGTGCTGCTAAACCTGCTTGCCCATGAGGCTTGACTGACCCATTGTTAGAAACAAAACGGACGAGGGCTAACGCATCCACACTTGCTCTTGTACTCGGGCCACAGCCCTTTCTTTCGTCAGGTGGACAAACCGGATGACTTGATCGTCCCAGCGGTACAGGGTACTCGCAACGTGCTGTCGTACGTCCAACTCGCTTTGGCGCTTGCCCTTCCCGCTTCCTCTTGGCCCACCATCTGGGGTGTGATGAGGCTGAGTCTCACTCCTGTAGTCTGGGGGTCAATATAGGGCCTGTGCCAAAGCACCCTCTGTGAAGCGAGTCGTTGTGACCTCTTCGTTTGCCGCCGTTCTTTTTGGCCATGACATGGAGAAGGATCCATCTCCGTTTACCGAAGCCGACTGGAACCAAGTCTCGACGGCCGAGCATCCAGAACCAATGCACTGGTCAGACCTTCCCGCCCCTCTGCATCGCCATCTGTTGTTTTGCATGCATATCGCTGTTGATTGTCATCTCCTCCCATGCCTGCTTTGTGGCGTGCTGGGCAGGTACCGGGCTTCCAAAATTCAGGCGGAGCGGGCAGCCTGGGCGTTTGTCGAGAATCCTGACGTCCAGTTTGACGTGGTCACACTCAACCCACCCATGGTCATTGGCCCCTGGCTGCCCGGTTACACGCGACCCAACGAAAGCAGCATGATCATCAAGGAAAAGCTAACTGGTCAGCATGCTGCTGGCATCAATAAATGTTTTTTTTTTTTTTTTTTTTTGTTGCACTGTGGTCGAGATGGCGGGTGGAGCGCGTGTTGTTTGAACCATCTCCGTCTGCTGGAACGCTACTCAATCTGTGTGCAGGTGAAATCAAGGCTGTCCCGGCCGGTGGAATCGGCTACATTGATGTCCGTGATCTGGCCCGGGCCCACATTCTGGCGGGTGAAACGCCCGAAGCAAACGGTGCGGTCTATTGGCAAAGACCACCCCCCGACTTTGTGTCACGTCTCAGCTCATTGTATTTGTTTGCTTGATGGGCACTCTCAGGTCGCTATCTGGTCACGTCCGGCGTGCCAACTCATTTGGAGGTGGCCCAACTCCTCAAAACCCTCGAGCCCAACTCGGCCATTGTCACCGAACCGGTGGGACAATGCATGCTACATGACATGCCTCGTTCTCATGTGGCCAAAGCAACGACCTCACCTGACTGATTTGCACTTTCTCCTAATCGTTAGCCTACTGAAAAGCGCCAAGCGTTTTTGATCGATGCAGGCAAGGCCGCCCGCGATCTGAAACTTACCGATTACATCCCTCTGGAGCAAACGCTACGTGATCAAATCACCAGTCTTCGCCAAGCCGGCCTCCTCGACTATCCCAACTAGTCGTGCTCGCAGCTCACACACACCGCGTGTGTGTGTGAGTGTGTGTGTGTGTGTGTGTGTGACAACAAAGCGAAATCGCTTGACAACAAAGAAACGAAGAAACAAAAAAAAAAACACTTTGCGTCGGGTTTGAGCAGAGATTCAAGTCTTCTGAGGCACCCATCTACCCATCTGAAAGGCAAAGTGTAAAGCTGATCAGAGATGGCAAGTGCATGGGGTGAAAACATAGAGAGGAAAAGAGAGAGAGAGAGAGAGAGAGAGAGAGAGAGAGAGAGAGAGAGAACACACAACACAACAGTTTGGCTAGCTTGTCATCAAAAATCATCAAACCCAACACTTTTTCTTCACAAACGTAGAAGAAATCAGACTTATTGCTGCTCTGAAAAGGTAATCTAGGCAAGTTGATGCAGCAAAGTTTAGGGAAAACGTAGACGAGCAGGTGCACCGCCCTCACGCAGCGGCGACGGGCGTCTGCGCGACCTGCTACGGGCGGCGGGACGCTAAAGCCCCGCCCCGCTTTTCGTGGGAGTTTGTGTCTTGTGTGAATGGATGTGCTTCATGGGATGGATCAAGTCATGCATGTATCCTTGGATCAAAGGGGCGCTCGTCACCCGCGCTCTTGCTTTTTTTTTTATTTTTTTTTTTATTCATACACCGAGCTTCGCCGCGCTGACCCGCCTCACTCTTCTCTCATCTTCCGCATAGGGGAGCTGCCACTCAGCCCTGATTGCGTGGGGCCAATTGCACTGCCCTCAAACGTGGCTGCCCTCGACGCAGAGGGTCTTTCAACGCACAGCGGCGGCACGGACGCCAACTACTCGGTTCTTCCGCGCTCGTCCCTTTGAAACTCGCTGGTCCGTGTTAACACTACCATGCCCGAGGGACTCGAGCGGGAAGGCACATTTGCCAAACCTTTATCAGAAGAAGACGAAGGCGTGGACACCCCTGACCGACCCGTCATCAAGCCACCTGGGTCCGCAACCAAGGACGAGCGCTTGGCCAGCCGCAGCCCGAGCCCTGGTCCTCAGCACCAGAAAGACAATCGCGCTCCTGGCGCACAACAAAACAATCATGATGACCCCGCAGACGCCAAGCATCCTGCTAAACACCCCTCTCCCGCTGCATCCCCAGACCACGACGAGGCTCCGGCGTCTGCTGTCGTAAAGCAGAGCCCCCGCACTTCAGCTGCCCACAATGACACGCCCGTGCAACCCAAAGCCAAGTCCCCAGAAGCCAGCACCGCTCACATGGAGGCACCCCACCCTCCAGTCGATCGGGCTCATTCCCCGGGTCGCCGTGCGCGAGTCTCTGATGCCACCATGTCGCCGCGCTCCTCCAACGGCGCGCATACGACACCCACCTCCAAGGTCGGGTCTAAATCTCAACAGCCTCCCACTCGCTCGCCTCGAAACTCGTCTCCGGCCTCCTCCAATGCTTCTCCAGGCCCGGCTCCCAGTGCGGGTCAACGCCCGGGCCGTCATGCGTCCCGCAAAGGCAGTCTTGGAAACCATCAAGCGCCGTCTCGTAGTAGCCCCTCCAAGCCTCCCAAGGCCAAATCCGCTGACAGCCAAACCTCGGCCGGAAAAGCGCGCATTCAACGCCGTACACCCTCCAAAAAAGGTCTCGAGTACAACGATTCCAGACTCAAAGCACACATTAAAATTAACGTCTTTGTGTACGTTCCTCGGCCTGACCCCACCTGAATCGGAGTTTGACGTGATGATTCTTGGCTTGGGTCGGTCATCAGGATCTTGCTGCTTTGGCTGTTGCTTACCCTTTTGCCGCTTCACCTCAATCACGTAGGAATGGCGAGGAAAATACACCCTCGCGTACCTTTTTGTTGGACCCACGACGCGTTCCCACCTTTGATCGCCTCATGGATTATCTGACTGCCGAGATCCAACCCTTGTTTGGTCCCATCATGCGCCTTGCCCACGCCGAAGATTACAGCTTCCTGCTTGGCTACGACCAGGTTGAGGACGGAATGCCCATTATTGCTTGTGGCCGCGCAGGTTTAAAAAGGTTGAACTATCTCAAAATTCCCTCGTATAAGGAGCGTGCCGTTACCAAGATCAGCTCCGCCACCCTCAACAAGAGCCGCTTCGATGACAGTCACGTGGAGAGCCGTGTCACCCAGAACATTGCTCGGGCCAAGGTCATCCAGGCCCTCCCCGCTGGCGATGAAGATGGTGTGCCCCAACGCATCGTCATTCCCCCCGCAGATCTTGACAATTGGGAGCGGGTACTGGAGCTCTTTACCGAAAAATGCAGCAACATTCTTTGGGTGGATGATGTGAAAAAGGTCTGTCACACCTGCCTCTCTCCACTTTACCCGCCTCTCCCCACTTTGCATATTGTTGGATACCTCCTTGCTCCTTCGTTGTTGAGGTCGTCGATCCTCTGTCTCTCTCTCTTCTGACCTCTCCGCGCCTTGGTGTGTTGTTTTGCCAGATTTTTACACTGGAGGGTGAGGAGATTGAAAAAGGATCCGATCTCAAAGAGGATGAGGTCTACGTAGCGTCGCATCTTTCCGTGTTCAAGCCCACTCCCTTTCAGGTGATTGGAGGTCGCATCTGCCGCAAGCCGACCCAAAAGACACGGCCCGTCCTGCCCAAGATCGTCGCTCGACCCAAGAACAATCGCAAGGTCCTGGCCGCGTTTGGCCGCACGGGTGCTGGCATCATGGACGGCAAGGCCATCCCCGATCCTGATATGGCTCAGAAGCGCCGGCGTCGCAGCCTCAAGGCACAGCCACAATCCAGTCTTCCTCCGCTCAAGCGTGTGTCGGACGTGCACGTTGAGGGCACGCGCCCCTGGTACCAAATCTCCAATCAAGACGAGGCGGTCGAAGCTGTGGACCAGCTCATCAGCCAGCTCGCTGGCTGGGGCGAGCAGACGGACGAGGAGCGCCACGACGTGCTCATGCTCATGCAACGCCGTATCCGGGATCGACTGTTTGAAATGCGCCAACAGTCACCAGAGGTCACGACGGCCTTTGACGACCGCATCGAGGAGATTCTCAACTTTATGATGCAGGCGCCTGGAACGGAAGAGGACGATCGTAGTGCCGAGGCCGTACAACAACGCTTCTCTGTCGTTGTTGACGCGGCCATCAGTGGCCGCTTGGCACACTGGGAGAGCACACCGGCAAGCCTGGTGGCCTTGGTTATTTTGCTCGACCAGTTCCCGCGCTCCATCCACGCCAATTCCAAACGCATGTTTGCTGGCGATGACATGGCCAAGGCCGTTGTCTTGCGTGCGCTCTTCCACTCACACCTCATGGACGAAGTGCACCCCGTGTATCGCGTCTTCCCTTGCATGGCGTTGACGCACCAGGAGGACCTGGAGATGCAAAAACTAGCCGAGTCAGAATGGACGCGTGCCTGTGACTACTTTACTCCCGATGATCCCATCCGCGAGTACAAGGCCACTTTTGAAAGGTTGGTGTTGGCGTGGGCGTTGTCATGCGTGCGTGCCTTTGGTTGTGCTTCTACTTGACTCATTCATTTTTGAATTTTTGGAACCTTTGCTGCGACTGTCCGCATTGTAGCAATCGGCAGCTGATTGAGCGTTTTGGTCGATTCCCGGAGCGCAACGAGCTTTTGGGACGGACGACAACGGCCGAGGAGCGTGAATACATGGCCGAGCAAGCGAGTAGTGAAGCTTAGTCCTGTCTGTTGACTGACCGGCATGGTCATGTAGCTTTGCCACAACCCATCTATTCTTGCATTTGATGTCTGCGCTCGTGCTCACAAGCATTCCCTTGCCAGTGCGAGCCCTGTTGTTTACTTTTCTTTGTTTGGTACTAAATTTTTGACCCTGCTGGTGACGGCCCGTCCTTTGCAGCGATGCAATTCACACGCGTCTATCTGAGATTGCAAAGCCATAACGTCAAGTCACATTATTGAAAAGACTGCAGAATGGGATTTACATGTCAAGCAGTATGGCTCACAGCTTGCCGACTCTTGCTTTTGCAGTTTGACATGCGAGTCCGCCGCGTTTGGGGAAATTGAAGAGCAACTCGGCTGCTGTCTCGCTTTTTATCAAAGCGATGGAGAATCCACGCTTTATATGTAAATTTATGCGTCCATCACGCTGGTGGAAGTAGTGAGCCGGGTGACCACAAGTCCCGAGTGCCACCAATTGGTGGTACACCGTGCCACGGCACAACCTTTAACTTTCCCTTCTTGAAATTATGAAAAATCTTGAACTTTAACTTTCCCCAACACGATGCACAGAGCATTGTAAAGACGCTGGCAGTCAAGCTGTCTGCCAGCTTTGGGGCTTGTACTAGCTCACTACCCCACCATTTTTGCATTTTTTTTTTTGGCCATTGCAGACTACCAATCGAAGAATGTGTAATGTATCGCGTCCAAGGAAGGAGTTGGTCAATGTGAGTCCGATGCATGCATCCACTCAAGCACAGAAAAGTCAGTGAGCAGAGACTTTATACGTAAATTTATTGAATGTCTGGTCGGTGGGGTGCAGTGCTGGTCAATCGGTGCCGTACCTTCACGTCAGGCAAGCCCACCCTCTTACGTCAGAAGAGCTGGAAGCTCCTCATGCAACTCTTCTGATACCATTTGATGAGCTCTGCTTGAGACGTCATTCTTGCCCATGCCCCTACATCGCGACCACGAAGCGCGAGGGAAGTAGCCACTGCAAGAGCATGGCTAGGCCGCTTTGAGAGCTGGCCCTTATATTCCACTGATGCCCCTGGTGCGCCACGAAGCGCAAGGGAAGTAGCCACTTTGGTCGCTTTGAGAGCTGACCCAGATATCCCAGTGATGCCCCTGACGCGCCCACACGGTGCGAGGGAAGTAGCCAAATGGCTAGGTCGCACCCAAGAACACTGAGAACTCTCGTGTTCCAGGCTCCAATGCCCTTGGGGAGTAAGGCTGCTGTTCGGAATCTTGAACACCAAATGCCTGAAGGCGACCCCCCCCTCCTCCCCGCCTAAGACAAATGGCAACTCACTTCATGGATTGGTACAACTTGTGGTATTCAAAGCCACAAGCAATCGTCGCCTGGCTGTGCCATCCGTGAAAGATTTTTTTATTGGCCGTTTTTGCCCCCTTGAGAATGGATTCGCTGGTTTGTTTGGAATAAGAAGTCGAATTTGGAATCAGACATCACTCGTAACGCAAAATCTCACTCTCGTTCTTAACGGCAATTTATTTTGCTGCTCAAAGTGAGCAAGGCTGCCATCCTATGCCGCCAGCTTCAGGTTCAAGTTGAGTAAAGATGAGCGTCTACATCAACAACACAAGCTCCATGACCAACGCTTCCACAAACATCGACATCGACTACAAGGAGACTGGAGAGGCGGGGACGGGGGGCATGGCCAGACACAGACATACAGGCGTACAGACACAGACACGGTCAGAGACACAGACACAGATTGATTCTGTGGGTCACTCAGCTTTTGCTTATCTGGCTTCTCGGCGCTGAGCGCCCCATTCTGATGTCCACGAGACAGAGACAGAGACAGAGACAGAGACAGAGACAGAGACAGAGACAGAGACAGAGACAGAGGCAGAGACAGAGGCAGAGACAGAGACAGAGACAGAGACAGAGACAGAGACAGAGACAGAGACAGAGACAGAGACAGAGACAGAGACAGAGACAGAGACAGAGACAGAGACAGAGACAGAGACAGAGACAGAGACAGAGACAGAGACAGAGACAGAGACAGAGACAGAGACAGAGACAGAGACAGAGACGTGGAGAGGCCAGAGACAAACACGGACACACACACAGACACACACAGACACACACAGACACACACACACACCGTCACGGACTGTTACAAGCACTTTTTTACATGTTAATGACAATTTTGGTTTTCAATGTTTTGCTCATGAGAAGTTTCGGACTGGAGGCTGGGGTTTCGGACTGGGGTGTGTGTGGACTGTGGACTGAACTGCGGGTGCGTGGGTCAATGTATGGACTGCGGTCTGTTTTTTTTTCCCCTTCGCTTCTTGATTGTGGCGCTGGGTTTGAACCTCGCACCCTCGTATCCACCGATTCAACAATCTGATCGTTTATATAAAAGTTTATGCCCCGCGATCGCCAGCGTGTAACGCCGTTTTGATAAAGCCGTCCTTATCCATTTCCCTGACGTCTCGTGCACGGCAGTCTAGGTCCATGACCAGTGTTAGTCTCATCTGACACTGCGTCGTGGCCTAGTGCGACGGGCGGCCACCTTGCGCCACTGGGCCACGGTGCAGCGGCAAATGTGCCCTGCTCCGGTTATGGTCCCAGCCTGTCATGCATGAGGAAGATGAACCAAACCCATACCCCAAAACCAACCAAGAGTTGTTTTTTTCCCGTTGTTTTTTTCCCGCTAGTAATGGAGCTGCCAGACGTTGAAGAGCTTATTGGGTGTTTTCCCACAACTATCGCTTGCTAGAGACATCTGACATGGTGTTGTGGTCTTGGGATGGGGGCTCAATCCAACTTGCCCCGCGCATATGTCTTGGACCCATGCTAACGTCGGGTGTCCACACAAACATATCCTTATGTGCTCGCATACAAAAAGTGCACGTTGTCCTTTCTCTCTGCTTCTGCATGAGATGGTCTGGGGCCACGATACCTGTCAGAGTCATCTGACATGATATGGTGGCCCCGTCATGGGGCCCCGATGCGATGGCATGTGTCTCTCACATGTCTCGTGGACCCAGCCCTTCCCTTGTGGGAACCAAAAAGAAAGTCCCGTCACTTTCTTTTTGCTCATCTATGCTTCATCATATTATTGTTTGGATTCATTCCTTGACTAGAAGGGTTCAGTTTTTTGCCACTTTCCGCAGATCGTTGTTCATGGACGTCCGGATCACATTGTTCATGCGTGCATGTGGATGTGGATGGGTTTGTTTTCACAGTGCACACGATCGGCATCAAACGACGGGCAGTCACCTTGCACCACTGGGCTGCGGGAAAACAGCACAATGTCATTTCATCTGCACAGGGAGGAAGAAATCCTTGCAATGCCCCTCTACTTGATTTCGAGATGCTTTTTTCTTCCTATACTCACTTAATCCGTATCTGCATCAACCACATTCAACTGACCGGCGCGTTACCGCATTCGACAGTCTGGAGCCACGGTACCTGTCAGACACATCTGACATAGGATCGTGGCCCCATGTGGGCCCCGATGTGATGGCAAATGAGCCTCACATGTATTGTGGACCCAGGCTTTCCTCTATTATATGCGGTGGATCCTCAGCCAATAGGGGATCTTCATTTCTTCAAAAAAACAAAAACAAAATGGAAGCCAGTTGAGGGACTGGTGTTGTGATGGCCAGTCTGGGCCCTCCGACTGGCACAGTGTACACTATGTGCCTAGTCGCTCAGACTAGACTGGCCGAATGTTGATGGCCAGTGTGGCCTGATAAAAGTATGTTGTCGTCTTGTGCGACACACTTTTTGTTTGCGCCTGAAGTTCGTTGGGGGGGGGGGGGGGGGGGCCGGAAC
>NW_001865065.1:181052-205317 GCF_000002865.3 Monosiga brevicollis MX1
TCTTTTTGTGCGCCCCCCTTTTTTTTTTCCCCTAAATTTTTTTGGGGGGGGGGGGGGGGGGGCGGGGACACGAGTCTCAGTGTTCAATGTTCAGTCAGTGAAAATGTGGGATTTTTTGGAGGAGTGTGGTGGCGATCGCGATCATTAGCAGTTGGTTTATATGTAATAATATGCGACTCATCAACTTGGTGGAAGAGTCGGTGACGGGGAGGGGGGTTGTCCGCAGGGATGCATTCGAGCCGAATCCGCTATGGTCGCATGCCAAGTCCCCCAAGCGCCTCTGCAACCATGGGGGGTTCGCTTCGACGGTCTCGCCTGGGGCCCGCCTGCTCCCCTCGTCCCTGGCTCTTCTGCCATTTTTTTTCCCCGTGTTTTTTTTTTCCTCCCAACATGGTCTTATGGAAGGAGGCTCCCTTGTCGATCTTCTTCCATAGGAGCAATCGAGTCCGCCGAGGTAGGGTGTGGGGTTTTGAACAATTTTTTTGTACATTTTACGAAGCAATGCATTATATAGAGGATTTTTAACTCCGTCGATTTGGTGATGAGTGCTAGCTCAACAGGCGCAGGAAGGCTCGCAGCCTGAAGCAACTTGCAGCCCGTAGCCGCTCGCGTTCGCGTTCGCATGGCCAACGCCTGGGAATAACCAATCTTCGTCGACAGTTTGAGATGCGATCCCAAAACGAGACGACTCTTCGACAAAGTTGTATTGCGGAGATGTAGCCAACAGTTTGGCATTTCCTCCTGCCTCTCATTCCCATTTTTCCCACCCAATGTGACGATGCTATCACACATGACGTAAACAATCGCGATATCTTTGACGCTAGATTTTACTTTCGGTGGAGCCGAATTCCTCAAGAGCTTCCTCTTGGACACATTATGCGTGGACGATCTGACACGCTCTCTGTCCGAGACTCGAGACTTCCACGTGCACAACATCTGACAGGCTTGGACCGTGGGGTGTGACAGTCTTGACTGTCGCAACACATGGTCCCTGTTCTTCTGTACTGCTGTGTGCGATATTGCAAGGTCCTGGTGTTTCGGCATTCGCGCCTTACACAGGCCATGTTCCCAGCCTTTCGGTTGTCAAGCGAGCTAGTGCTCCTCACCATTTTACCCATTAACTTTTTACAGCTCGACGTGATCCAAGTTTGCGCATTGCGATGCACACGAACAATTTGGTGGGTTGGAATAAATAGCAATCAACTTCAACAGACACGGACAGCAACGCTCAGGGCCCAGCCCCCAATGCAACACGGTTTCAAGCACGATGGTTGATGTAGGCACGCGCGCGGCGCGCCTCGTCTAGCGCATCGCTCATTTGCTGCAGTTGTCGGCGTCGGCCTCCATTCGGCGTCAGTACGTTGTTCACAAACCTGGGCCAGCAAAAGCATCCAAGCATGAGTCCGTGACGCCGCCCCAGACACAGAACGACTAAGCCGCCGAGCCTGCAACGTACCCTTCCGAGTCATAGGCCGAGTTGCGGCCCGGAGTCATGGTGTTAGCGGGCCGCATAGACGTTTCATCAGCCCAGGCCATGCGCGTCTGTGGGTCCAGGCGGTTTCGCTTCTTGTCGGTGAAGGACATGTTCGCTACCAACATGACCGAGTGAGTCATGCAGTGGGGCGCTTGAGTCGGTATGCGAGTAGGTTGACTGACAAAAGGACTCGAGCTCCCTGCGGGTTGGACGGCGGGCCTTACCTTGGGTGCGGGGCTCGCCCGTAAAAATGTTAAAGTCGCACTCTTCGTTGGCGTGATGGGCATGCATGGTGGAGCCACTGCTCAAGGCTGAGGTATACATTAGATCGGGCTCGTCCTGTGTCGTATCTGGTCCGCTAATCGGCCCTCGCTGTGGCACCAACTCCTCATGATGCAGCACATGATATGGTTCGGCGCCATTTGGGACGTGCGGGGGGTGATGGGATTGCTGCGCAAGCAGGGCTTGTTGTTGTTGGGCCTGCAATTGGCGTTGTTGCTGCAGGTAGTGCTGTTGTTGCTGCTGCAAGTACTGTTGCCGCTGGTGCGCTTGTTCGCGTTCTTGTTGCAGACGACTCGTCTCTGCCGCCACCAGGCTTGCGTTGAGTTCATCTCGATAACGATCGGACGCCCGATAGGTTCGCGACGACGACATGTGCAAATCATCCCCCTCTCCCTCTTCTTCGGCCGCCAAACCAAGGGTCGTATCCCGTGTGCTGGGATGGGTTGGACCATGGTGCGTGGCACTCGTGGCGCGCCCGGGTGTGGTCGCCACACGCACAGGCAACTGCGAAGCGCGGGCTAAAGACGACACGGCACAACCGAGAACACCGGCAGAGATGAGGCCACGTCCACATGGCACATGTGGGCTGCGACACTTGCGGGTTCACATACGAGGTGCAGTGGCAGCGCGCGTGCTGCCATTCGTGTTGGCGTTGGCATTGTGACTTGCCGCCAAACTGGTCGGCACTTGCATTCTAACCCAAGGAAACCAGTTGGTGGGCATTCAACAGCTTGAGAAAGAAGACACATGGTGGTTTGAGTTGGACGCGGGCGAACGTACGGCATGCGCTCAAGCTGTCGCTTGAGGTGTTGATTCTCAGTCTGCAAGCGTTTGTGATCCGCATTCAACTGTAACAGTTCCAACTACAGGCATGCAACCACCCCCGGTGAGTTTGTTTGAACAGTGGAAGTTCAGCATGCGACATGTGTCCTCGCAGTGGCACGTACTCGAAGTTGTTCATAGGCCTTGTTCAACTCTCGCTGTTGCGATGCTTCCTGATGACGAAGGTCCTGCACCTCGGCCACAGCATCTTGCAATTGGACCTTGACTTCGTCATGTTCACGCCGCAGCAGATCCAACGCGTGTTCAACGTCAGCCAACGATTTGCGAGCATCCGATGCACCCTGCTCAGCACTGCTTGTGCACAGGCGACAATGCAAATCCGTGTGAGCGCGTCACAAACCAACAACCCCGACCCCCCCCCCNCCCTCCTTCCAGGATAAGAATGGTCAAAACAAACACAAAAACATAGAAATAAAGAACGAAACAACTCTATCAAACACCCAAGCAAGCATGAACGTGAGGGGCCACGTACGCTTCCTTGTCACGGTTTAATAGGCGTAGGCTGGCCTCGAGCTGCTCAATTCGAGCATGGGCTGCTTGCAGGTGCTCCAGAGGCACGCGGTCCGACGGTGAAGCATCTGCTGGCGCAGACGCTTGAGGGGCCGGTGCTGCCGGCTGAGAGGCGTGGGATATTTGCGACTCATGAAGCTGGCGCTGTCAAAGAAATCGTCCAGTTGGCACCAAGGGGTTAGTTGTGGAGCTTGATAAAACTTGGGAGAGATGAGTCAGGCAGGCAGCTGGGTTCGTCAGGACCAACCGAAAGGTCTTCATGCTCGTGCACCAAAGCTGCCAGAACGCGATCCTTGGCTTCCTGGTGGGCAATGAGCTCATCTAGCAGGGCCTCGGCCTCCAAGCGAGCTGATCGTTCACCTGGGTAGGCCCGGTCATGGTTAATGAGGGCTGGCAAAGGTAGGTGGAAACCCAACGCATCAATCGCGGGCGTGCGGCATGTACCTTCAAGGGTACGCTGGAGAATGGTGCTCTGTTCCTCGGCTTCTTCCAATTGCTGAAGTGTTTGGTTATGCAGCGCTTTGAGTGATTCCGTGCCCTGATGCACCGCGCAGATGAGGCCAAGGCGGCATTTGTACGATGCAGACTCATCAAAAGCAGCAAGCCGAGAGCCATATATTTGAGAGTGCAACAATAACACATGACTAGCTTGTTGGTAAAAAACAAACAAACAAGCAAACAAGCAAACAAACAAACACAGCAGCCAAAACAGACATACGGTTTGCGAAGCACGGTAGTCGTCTTCTTCATCGAGCAAATCCATCTGACGCTTGTGCCGCAAGGTTGCCAGCTCTGTGCGCAAATGAAGAACCTCGGTTTGCAGCTGCCATACCTGGGTAGCCTACCAGGTGCGGACATGGAGGGTTAGGACCTGAACAGTGGGCAAAGCACGAAGCCTGCGTGCTACCACCATTCAGGAGCAACACGATCACCAACCTCACGACTAGGCTCAGCTTGGGGCTGGGTGTTCACGGTGGCCGAGGTAAACTCTACACGCGTGGCTGTACGCAGGGGGCTGTGGTGCGTCGGGGCAGTGGGTGGGCTTGCATCCGACCCGTTCAAGTTGATTGTTGGTGCTTGAGCAGGTTTCAGAGGGGCCGGTGCGGAGGGATGCGCGGACACTCGCTGGGCGGTTGCTTCAGAGCTTTTGTCTGGCTCAGAATCGGACCGGGCCGCGTTGGCCTGTCTGGCCTCGACGCGCACCTCTACCTGGTTGGCATTTGACTCTGGTTCAGAGTCGGTGTCCAAGTCCATATCGCGAGGCGCGTTCGAGTCTGAATGGTGGTGCTCTTCGGTGTCAAGGTCGCTTGCTGATGCGTGAACGGCAGACCAATCACGTGGGCCAGACACCAGTTGGCGACCAGCCGGCAAGCTGGGCGCGTGCGTGGGCTGACCAGGTGCGCTGGACCCAGTGGTAGGGACTAGCTCGGGCTTGGTCTCTGAATGACGGCTAACAGGAGCATGGCGTGAAGTATGGGTGGCTGGCTCTCCATTGGAGACGTCCGCGCTAATCATGGTGCTTTGCAAGGGGTAATTCTGACTGGAGCGTAGCATGGTGTCAAGGGAGTGACGCATGTTATCGCTGGCATTGCTGTGCAGCTGTGCCAGTTGTTGTTGATGTCGCCGCAGCTGAGCGTCAAAGTCAGCGTCCTGACGAGCGTGTGCCGACTGCAATCCGGCGAGGGACTTGGCCATGGGGCTCGGATCTGTGGCCCGAGGGCGACGAGGTGGTGTGCTATTGGCCAACGCGGCTTGGCGGGTGACATCAGCATTCTGCGCGCCGCTGGCTTCAGCTCGAACGTGGCTCGGTTCGGGATCAGACGGCGTGTCCTGAGTTGCGGAATTCTGTGAGGCTGCGAGGCTGCGTGCGGCCATATTGATGCGGCGCAGCTTGTCACGGAGCGTCTCAAGAGTACTGAGGCGCAGGTCAATCGAGTCGGTCTCGACTGGATCGTCACTTGGCTCGGGCTCCTGAAGACTTGTGAATGTCAAAGAACGCCGCACCGTGCTTGGGCTGTTTGCCTGCAAAACGCGATCAAGGTCCGACTCTTCGCCCTGTGCGGCCGTAGACCTTTGCGAGTTTGCCATGCTGCCTTTTCTCTGAGCTACTGGTACATCCAGCGATCACCAGTGTAGCTGGGCAGAGTGCGCACCGCGCACACAACTTCTGCACCAGTCTCACAGAAAGAACAATATGGGCTTAAAAAAAAAAAAAACAGAAACAAGTGTTGTTCAAGGATACGAGGAGGCAGGGAGAGTAGAAAATATCGGCGTCCTGCAGATGATCTGTTCTTCACACGGCGGCAGCAGCAGCAGCAGCAGCAGCAGCAGCAGCAGCAGCAGCAGCAGCAGAGGGAGGACACCGAATAATGAGAGAGAGCGAGAGAGAGAGAGAGCGAGAGAGAGAGAGAGAGAGAGAGAGATTTTATAACGGTTGATGCTGAAGCTTGTACCATTTAACGGTGCACAACATCTGTTCTACATCAGCGCAAGAATCACGGGAGGCTGAAGGTTGACATTCCTTTGAATCTCTCTTCGTTGTGACGCAGACAAAAAGGATTCTCTGACGGGAGTGCACTGACTACTATGCTTCTCTGCATCTGCCTTGATTTCTTCGTTGCGATGATTTAGACGTTGACCTTACTCTCTGATCAATACCACAACCATGGTGATCCTCTCTGCTGGCTACACTGTCCACGAGGCACTTTTCTGACCACAAAAGCGCGCAAAAGGAGCAAATTGCAAGCTCTTGTTGCGGCGGTGGTGTGCGGCCTGCCCGACCGGTGTGGCTTTCACTTGCTCGACCACTGCAGAGGCCAAGGGCAGAACGCAGGCAAGGAGGTTCCAGTGCAATTCTTTCCGGGGGGTCCTTGCATTGACCCGTCACCGGTGGTTTGTAGGCAGAACAGGACGAGGGCGATTTTGTTGTTGCGCGGCACTCGGCGGCCATGGCGATGGGCCGGATCAGCATGCGCCGCGTCGTGCGCGCTCTCGTGGTTCTGGTCGTGTTGGGCTTTGCGGGCAAGGTGCTGTTGGACATGAATAGCGAGCCCGAGGGCCTCGAGGCCCGGATCGCGCAGGATCTCAGCCCAGAAGACCGCAAGCGTGCCCTTGATCCGGGGCGTGACCGCTCTCAATACCCCGGTCAAGCCCACTGGCGCATGCACGGCATTTTGGGCCTCAAGCCCGATGGCACTCCGGGTTTGCCGCCCAAACCGTGCCCGACCAACTACAACATGGCCCAGGAGCTGTCCAACAACGGCTTCTTTGGCCGCCTCAGTGACTGTCTGCCCCTGGATCGCAACATTACTGATGCTCGCCACAAGCTCTGTGCAAGGGTACAATACGACCTCGACACGCTTCCAGAGACGTCAGTGGTCTTTGTCTTTTACGACGAGTGGCTGACCGTTCTCATGCGTTCCGTACACAGCGTTCTAAATCGCACCCCGCCCCAACTCCTGCGCGAGATCATCCTGGTGGACGACGGCAGCAGCAAGCCCTGGCTTCAGAAACCGCTGGAAGACTACATCAAGCTGCTGCCCAAGGTCCGACTCATCCGCAACGGCCAACGACTGGGCCTTGTCAAGGCGCGTCTGGCCGGCATCCGCGCGGCCACCGCTGAAACTTTTACTGTCCTGGACAGTCACATTGAGGTCGAGGAGGGATGGTGTGAACCCCTCATGGCGCGCATCAAGGGCGATCGCCGTCGCATGCTCATGCCTCAGATTGACGGTGTTGATCAGGAAACCTTTGAGCCCCTGGTGGGTGGCATTGGCTGCTCGCTGGGCTTCTTGTGGAACCTGATTGAGCACGCCATCCCAATTCAGCCAAAGGACCAGGCTCTGCGCAACTCGCCCATCGACGCCGTGCGCTCCCCTACCATGGCAGGTGGCCTCTTCACGGCCAATCGCGACTACTTTTTGGAGCTTGGCGGCTACGATGATCAGTTTGGCTTCTGGGGCACAGAAAACCTCGAGCTCTCGTTCCGTCTCTGGCAATGCGGGGGTTTCTTGGAGTGCATGCCTTGCAGTCGCATCCACCACATCTTCCGCAAGGGTGGGCACGCCTATTCCCTGCCACAGGGGCACGTGGCCAAGAACAAACTACGAACCGCGGCCGTCTGGATGGACGACTACGCCTTTATTGTTCACGAAGCGTTGGGTATCAAGCCCGAGCAACTCGAGCAGATGGGGGACATCAGCGACATGTTGGAGCTTCGTGATCGCCTGCAGTGCAAAAACTTTGACTGGTACCTCAAGAACGTGTACCCAGAAAGCATCATTACCGATCGTGCGGACATCAAGGCCTTGGGCATGATCAAGAATCCGGCCAGCAATCAGTGCCTGGACACGCTGCAAAAGTCTTGGGCCGACTCGCCCGTGGGGGTGTACGGATGCCACGGTCAAGGTTCTCAGCGCTTCCTCACGCTGTCCAAGACCCACGAGATTCGCCCTGTGGCCAACCTTGAGCTCTGCCTCACCTCCCGACTCACCATCACCTGGTGCGAGGCCAGCCGTGATGCCAAGTTTGAGTTTACTCCGGCTGGGCTGGTGCAGAACAAGCACAATGGCCGGTGCTTGCGTGTGGACGAGACCCCCAAACTGGCCTTTGCTGACTGTGACGAGAACGATGCCCGGCAAAAGTGGATCTTCCCAGACGAATCGCCGCCCCGAGTTTAGAGCCTTGAACATCATGTAAAATGATTTTGCCCCAATGATCACACGTGCATTGCCACGCCAGGTCTTGAATGTTGGAAGATTTCCGAGTTGATGAACATTTTACGCTGACTTGTTGGCACAATGCTCGCTCTTTGCTACCACACCTGAAAGCCATCCATCCGTCCCTTGTTCTTTGTCCATCAGTCCCTTGTTCTTTGTGCTCCCTTAAAAACCGGCCTTCATAAGCCAGGCTCAAGGGGGATGGGGAACAAACCGCTACAAAACCAAATTTCGAGTCAGGGGGTCAGGCATCGAAAAAAATTAGTCTGCTTGAGTCTGCTCGAGTCTCTTTGGAGACTCATAGTTTTCTGTAGACAAAAGAGGAAAACTGGAGAGAGAGAGAGAGAGAGAGAGTGTGTGTGTGTGTGTGTGAGGGCAGCCCGGATCTGATACGGCAGGATCAAGCCCTGTCCAGAGCCACTGGTTCAGTGCGTCACGGAAGGCAGTTTGCGAAGAGAGCTAGTGGTATTTGCGGGCGCCTTTCTCGTCACTGGCGCCATGTCCACGTTTGTGAGGTAGGTCCCAATGCCATCGACCCTTCGACCACCTTGTGCGACCGAGCAGAGCTCACCATCCCTTGACCAACGACCTCCTCTGACGCTGTGATCTCCATGTAACCTTGCTGCTCTTGTAGCGCCGACAAGCAGTATCGACTGCTCTACGCGCAGCAGTCCCTGGAGGCCACTGCCACTGCGGAACACCCTCTGGTTCGTATTATTATTTTTTTTTTTTTTGGGTAACTCACACAAGAAGGAGCAAGTGACTGGCGACAACTTTACCCTCATGTCATCATCGCTTGTCTTGCTTTGGCTGATGGATAGCTCGTGAAATCAGCCGCGCCTGCTGCCGGCAAAAAGAATTCAGAAAGCGCTCCGAGTGCGTCCCTGTGTTGCAACCTGCTTCTCATGTGCCGCCTCCATCGCCGCAACGATCCGCCTCTCCTCGCTCGTCTCAATATCTTCCTCAACTCACATGGGGCACGCATTTGATCACCATACAACTGGCGATGTCACGCAACAGGCTCCACCGTGAGCGATCCCTTGTCTAGCCCAGCAGAGCAAAGCTTTGTGGACCCTTTGACCGCTGGTTCGTCGTCTTGACCCCTTCTGCATGCAACAACGCCGGGTGGCGTGAAGATGCCCATGTCCAACTCACTTGGAATACCTGTGTCTGGGTTGGTTTGGGCCTTCGACCTCCCTTCAGGTCAACGCGAGCACGACGGTGATGACGATCTGGCTGCAGCTGTGGAGCGTCAGCTCAACCTGCACGAAACCCATGAAGCCCAGCTTGATGATACCTTTGAGCCTTGGGAGGTGCGTGTGTCGTCAGCGTGTGCTAGTGGGTGCATCCGCGCCCCACTGCCTTACACCACCCTCATTGTGACTTTTTGCCCTAACGTCTTTTAGGCTCGCAAGCCAAGCATCCTGAGCCGCTACACAACCAATGAAAAGTTGTCCATCGTCAGCTCGTTCCTCGGGCCCGGTACCACCATCACGCGCAAGGACTTGCCAGAAAACTCGGTGCGCTCGACTGCGTGAAGATTGGAGCGTCCCACTCATGTTCCCGTCGAAACCGACCAGCGCGTCACCTGGTTCTAACCCTCTGCATTCTGTGTCATCCCGATCATCCCGATCATCCCGATCATCTTTTTTCCGACAGATGCAAAGCCGTCTGGATGAGCTGGAAGACGATGATAACAGCTCACCTCAGCGCATGCAGGACCTGTCCCAGCAAGACTACATCAATCGCATCGATCAACTCAAGACGGAGCTCAAAAACGCCTGGGCCAACGAGCTGCGCGTGCGCTCTCTCAAGATTGTGATTCAGGTGCGTGACAAGCTGCGTCTTGGCTTGTGTAAGCATAGCCACATCGCTCAATGACCCCTCTTCATGCGGCTGCACAGTGTGCCAAGATGCTTTCGGATGTGTCCGTGGCCAAGTTCTATCCCAGCCAGTTTGTGCTGATTACGGACATTTTGGACACCTTTGGCAACTTGGTCTTTGATCGTCTCCTGGTCAAGGCCGAGCAGTGCTCCCGTGGTACTCGGCTCCAGCCCGGCTTTACCCCTGACATGGTTGGTCCCCATTGTTCCCTGCAGCACGACCGTCTTTTTTTTTTTTTTTTTTGTGAAGGTTTTTTCCTTTTGTGGCCGGTTTCCTCTTGTCGGCTTTGGCTCATAAAACTCCTGTACTGGTTCGGGACTCGACCACTTGCAGGTGCCACGCATCTCGCGCGAAATTTGCAAAAACTGGTTCTTCAAAATTGCTTCAATCCGCGAGCTGCTGCCTCGTATCTATGTGGAGGCCGCGCTCTTGCGCAACCGCCGTTTCATGGGACTCCATCACATCGAGGAGACGCTCATTCGCCTGGCGCGCCAAACGCGTGGCATTGCTGACCCCTTGGTGGCAATCTACACCCGCTGCTACCTGTGTCGCGTGGGCATGTCTCTCATGCCTCAGCTTCGTGGCTACCTTCTGGAGATGTTTCACGACACCGTTTCATGCTTCAAACAGTTTACCTCGCCCAGTGTCAAGGTGAGCTTCCCTGCCCCTACGGCCGCTTGCCCACCCTTTGTTGGACTTGATGCTCACAAGCGATCGGGTCGTGCTGTGGCTTGCGCCTCCTTTTTGCTCACATCTTCTCTTTTGTGTGCCCGACCAGAACCTGTGCCAGATGCAAATGCTGGATCGCCCCACGTATCTTAATCTCTATGTGCCGGCAGTGGATTGGATCCTGCAATGTGTGGCGTACCGCTCGACCCGCGATGTGTTTGATTCTGTTCTAGCCTCGGGCTCAGATTCGGAGGCCAGCTCTGTGGTTCTCAACGCCATCATGTCCTCTTTTCCGCCCGAGATGATTGCGCAAGGGTACGTACAAAAGCCTCGGCTACTCTCAGACCCGCACGCCCGCACACGCGAATCAACATGGCCAAGGAGAGCAGCAATGCCTTTGTTCCATGCCTTTTGGGGCGTCGCCTGGCTCTCATCTTTCCTTTCTTTTCCATCGGGCTCGGCAGGGCGGAGGAATTTATCCAGCGCATTCAGGCCTCACCAACCACTGGTCTCAAGCATCACCATCTCTATCGATCCCTGGGCGTTTCTTTGACGTTTTGCCCACCAGAGGAGAACATCCGACGTGCCATTCTCAACCAGGTGGGTGTGACTGCTGGTCGTGGTTTCAGGTTGCAAAGTGTGATGCGCTCGGCCAGTTGCGTTTGGCCTGATCTATCCGCTCGTCTAGGTGTGGGAGTCCATTCGTAGTCTGGAGGATCCCGCCGACTACATGGCTTGCGCCGAGGTTTGGATCGAGTATCCTGTCAAGTACTTTGGAACCCGTGAAGTCAATGTTCTGCTCGGCGACGTCATTGCCCACGTCCAGCCAGATCGCGCGTTTGAGAATCTGTACCCGCAGCTTCAATCCATGTTGATCAAGGTCATTGGTCACCAGACCTCGTTCAGGTCAGTCATGTTTGCTTGCTACATTGACGAGCGAGCCTCTCGCTGGTGCTCACTCTGTTTGGATGCCGGCTTGGTGATGGGTGGGCAGCGAGATATTTGCCATGGACAACTTTATGACGTTTTTGGACCTGTTTCAGAAAGAAGATGTGCGTGTTGAGGTTGCCAAGTCGGTGCTGCGCGCCTTTTCAAGTCAGAGCTCGTCCCAAAAGCTGAACAACACGGTCACCGTCAATGCCATCATGTATCTCGCCAAGGTGAGCAAGCCGCCCAAGCCGTGGATCTCCACATTGCCCTTTGCACTGGACTCACTCGTCGCTGGGGCTGTAGATCCTGCACGACTCGCTGTCGGCAACCTCACTGGAAGATGACCGCCGTGATGTGACGGCGCTGCTGGTGGCTTTTGTGAACGCCGTTGATTTTGGCAAGCAATTTGAGCAGACGCTCCAGTTTTACGTTGATGCACGATCCAACTTCAGGTACTCTCTCATCGCCATGTGCGTGAGCTATCGGCATTTACACGCGGGCTAACCTGGGCCCCCTCTACCCCACCTTTTTTTAGCAATTTGGACGCAGTTATGGTGGTCCTGGTCCACTGTGTCAACAACCTGATGATGCGCACGCTGCAAGCGGTGGCCGGTAACCACAATCGCAAGTCTGGCCAGTTTGTGCGTTCATGCGCTGCCTTCAACTACATTACCGTCCCATCCATCAAGGATCCCATTGAGCGTCTGCGCCTCTTTGTTCTGTCTGGCTCTACTGCTGTCACCAATCAAGCTCTGGCTCAAGCTGATGAATTCTTCACCACTTGCGTCAACTTTGTGCGCGACATTCCCCCCGAAGTGATGGTATGTAGTCCAACGCCGAAACAGAGTACGGCACCCTCGCTTGCAAACTTGGTTTTTCTTGTATCAAAGCTTACCTCATTGATTCTTGATGTCCTCGGGCTTTTAGCGCAACGGAGAGCTTTCGGATATTTCGGAATTCTTAACGCCTGTGCTCTTGAATCTCCTCAGCGCACTCCTCATGGTGCCAGATAACCCCGAATTGGAGCCGCTGGCAGTGCTCAAGGGCCTACTAAAGGTCCTTGCTGAGATTGACTGGTACGTGTCACAGAACCAACCAACCTGGATGATGCAGGGTTGGGAGTTTTGGAGACGGGGTGGGGTGGGAGTTGCAACTATGAGCGTGGGATGCTCAGTATTCATAATCAATGCCTGTAGGCGACCGGGAAGCACATGCAAGTTGGAAGTATACGCAGCCAGCTTGAGCCTTTTGCAAGCATATGCGCAGCGCCAACTGTTGTACAAACCGGCCGGCGGTATGTGTTTGTCACGCTCTTCTTACGTGGGCGCGCGCCCGACTGACTCTGGTCGGCCGCCCGTTCAGCGTTATCTTACTTTGTCGATGTGCCATGGTCGTGCTATCACCAGTCGAGGCCAACGATGACCTGTATGGCGGCAACAGCAAGTACTTGAAGGCGATCGAGACCATGACGCAGGGCGTGTTGCAGGAGATTGAAGGAGGCTTGGCCGCCATGCAAAGCCAGCTGGCACAGGCGGAGCTGCGCGCCACCATTGCGGCCGACGTCTTTACACGGTTTGTCGTGTCTATCTGGCGCCCTTTGCTTGATAGCGTCTACTCCATTAATTATCCTTGCTTTCTTTTCTTTTTCTGATTTGTACGCTCATGTGCATGTAACGCAGTCTGACCACCGGAACCGACTTTACGCAATCGCCCGACATGCTGGGCGTGTGCCACCGGCTGTATCAAATTGCTTCATCGGGAACGGAAGCGACGGTGCGCCTTGCTTGCAACAAGGATTCTGCATTCAACTCTTGCTGCGTCATTTATTTGACCTTGTCTTTGCGGTTTGGATAGGAAACGGCTCAAAAGACCATCAAGGAAACCCAGGCGCCTGGTGTGGAGGATCTGCGCAAGGTTTGCTTAGGCGAGGGTTCCTTTGAGGTGTAGGCTCTGTTGTTGTGTCGCTGCTCTGCATTCTGCTTTGCAGCCTTTCCATGCATCATGCAATCATGTGCATGCATGATGGACGCCTTGTCGTCAATTCAATTTTTATATTTCAGCACTGAGGCACAACGATAAGATTTGAAGAGAACCAAAATTTTGACTCAGATTTTTTGTTTGTAACGGTTCGTTGACGGTTACAGGATTTTTTTTTTTCAACTCAATCTTTGAATCTTGTGTCAAGAGTTTGCTTTCTCTGCTCACCCGGCTGGTGAGAGCCATGGCGGCGCCTCGTTCGTCACGGGCAGTGGAGCCTGGCTTGTACCTGGCTCAGACCGCACGCTTGCATCATGCACCGTCGGCCATTCGTTTGGGCGCCTGTGAGGCATGTCGGTACCTGCGCACACACCCAGACGAGGTAACTCGGCGCGCTGTGTTCCGCGGCCCGGAACATCGGTGCTCCCGTGAGCGACTCCAAACCTTTGATCGTTATGAGTAAGTCTGTCTTCTTGCTGCTGGTGTCATTTGTGGTGATGCCGGCGGCTAAGGTGGTCTAGTTGTCCTGGGCATCGATCGCAGAGCTTTGTCTGTGCGGCTGGCTGACCCTTCGCTTATGTGTGGCCTAGCTACGAGTTTTACTTGTACACGGGCGCCAATCGTCGAGAGCAGACGCGGTTGCCTGTGCCTCGGGCGCAAAACGCATACACGGAGTTGCAAGCGCGAGCTGCGGGGTGCAGAGCCCTCGTGCATGCCGAGGAGGGTCGACGCCAGCTCCAGGAGCACGAGCACTCACGCTGCGCTGCGTTGCGCGATGGCTGGGCCCACACGGCCGGGGAGCACGCACGCGAGCCACGCCGTCGCCAACTGGCTGGGTTGGAGAATGCAGCACGGTACGACATGCTCATTGGAAACGAGAATTCAGTGTGGAGACGGAACCATTATTAAACTTGTTTTGTGTGTCTGGTGTTTCTGAGCCAAAGACGTTGAGTCTCTCCCCGCTTGCACTCACGGGGTACATCATGATTGTGTTTGGGCACGTTTGGCAGCGGTCAGTTGAGGCATGGGTTTGGCGTGGCCCAGGGCACGGGGCGATCGGGTCTTGATGCCTACCGGCACGCCAAATACCAAACGCTGGCCTTTGGCTACAATGAACCTCCAAGCTATAGGTGATTCTACTCCCTTCAAGAAGGCGCTGAGCGCCACGTTACTCGTGACTTGAAACAAAGTGCAGGTTGTTGTCGTTTTCTCCCTTTTACTGTGCCGACCAATTGACGCATATTCACTGAAAGTGACCGGCCAAATCAAGGCAAGGGCAAGCACTCAAAAGCAGAGAAGGAGAAAGAAGAGAGAAAAAAAACGATGTTGCACGCAACGGCATACGGTCTCAAGCTCTGAAGGACAAAGCCTTGAAACCGGGCCGAGAAGATGATTTGGTATTGAAAAAAAAGGGAGTTTCTCTGTCTCAGAGTAAGCTCCGTTGAGTTAACGGCCAGCGGCGCTGAAGAGCACGACTGGCCGTCAATCGCATTACTTTGCGGTGACAAACATCCTGGTACGCAGCTCCGCTCGGCGCGGGAAAATGGGTCACACCACAATGAGCCTCACCATTTTGCTGAGCCAAATCCAACCCCCATCCTTTACAACCCTCGAAAGAAGAAGTAAAGAAATGGTGGAAGGAATGGAAAAGCAAAACTGAGCGGTGAGTCACACTGAGATGCGAGTCCAAGTGCCCGGCTTCTTTGCGACCAAGCTGGTATCAGAGGTGGGCCAACGACGGCTGGCACTCTCTGCCACGGGTCCGGAGACTTTCCCCAAAGCCAGATTGATGAAGAGACCGCCGAAACGTCTCTTCCGTATGTAGCTTCGACAGCGATTCTATATCACAAAGCGAAAGCCGTGCGGTGAGAACTACATGACCAAACGAGCCAAGAAGAAAGAAGGACAACAACCAAATCCCAACACACGAGTTCAGCATTAAGCAGAGCCTCCGCAAACCCCGCGGGGCAGGCGGTGTCGGCGCAGGGTGCCGTCAGTGGCACAACGTGTTCACAAACCTTGAGACAGAGAAAGTGACTCAGACCATGTGTGTGTGTGTGTGTGTGTGTGTGTGTGTGTGTTGGAAGCTGTGAAGAACAGATGGTAGCGCTTTTCACTTTGTGAGTTTTTGTATTGGTGAGGGCGGATTTTTGCCAGTTGTCAGTTGTTTGGGATGTGAAGCATTGTCAGCAAAAGTGTTAATTTGGCTCACTGGATTCGTGTTCTGTAATGACGGGAGAAGAACAAGACACGACGGCAGAACAACGCATCCACAAGAGAGCGACGACATGGCCAGCACGCTGGCACGGACACCTCGCCAGTGTGCTGGTGGGACAAGCAATGGTGCACGAGTCGACTAGTGGGATTAGATGAACAAGGGGCGCTGGTGTGTCGAGTTCCGGCCGGCAGTTGGGCCTGTACGGCTTGTGGGTGGCATGTCCTCCTCGCCATCCTCCAAGCCTTGCCACAGCGACTCTAATTGATAGTAGGACCGAGCCTCCGGAAGCATCATGTGGTACATGACGCGGCCTGGATCAAGTGGGAGAAGCGACGAACATCAGGCAACGGGCGAGGCAGAACGCGAGACAGCCAAGCCAGACCTTTCTGTCAGGAAGCATCCCACAAAATGTTTGGCACGTACCGGTAGCCACGATGCTCCAGTAGTCGTCGGCGTGACCAATGATCAGAGAAGAAAGCGGCGTGTTGCTACCCAAGCCTGCCGCCTCGCGATGCTACACGCCAGCAAAGAAGGACGCGGCCAAACCACGGTGAGACGGCCAACACAAGACAGACGATGCCAAATTGAAGGACGATAGTACTTACCCTGAGAGCGGCATCTTGTGCCAGGGCACGCAGGTGGCGCTTGGAGCGAGCTGACACAATGACCAAAAAGTCATAATCCTCTCGTCGTCGCCCACCCACTTCCAAGACAAAAATATCATCTATTGTCATGCGCGTGACGATCAAGAGCAAGCAGTGAGGCGCAGCCCAAGGTCAGGGAGGTGGGTACCGTGCCGCCCGTCTGGTCTTGCCCACTCTCATGTAGGAGCACAAAAGCACAGCACGGCACGAGGATACAACCACCAGAAGACACCGTTGGACACGTGGATGTAAAAAAACGAGTGCAGGGTAAACGGACCGCCCTTCATGTCGAGCGCGCTGCGTACGACATCTTCAACCTGCAACCCGCGTTCGCCTTCTTCCAAGCGCTCCAGCTCCCGCGTCAGCTCCCGGTCACTCAGTTGACCAGCTGAGTCGGCCTCGGCAGAGTCACCGGGTGTCTTCGTGTCGGGGTCGGCCAGCACCACTCGAACCACCTCCGAGTCAACCAAGTCTTCAATGCTCTCAAACTCAATGTTCTGTGTGCTCAAGCCCAGAGTCTGCATGTTGTGGCGGTCCGACCCGAGTCCAGCGACATCACTTGCAAAGGGAATGTCGTTGTCCTCTTCATCATCGTCCATGGACCAAATGATAGGTGCCCGCCGCGTGCTTGTGTCTGCATCTGTGGGAAGCTCTTCCAACGTGGTCTGCTGCGCGTTCACGACGCCTCGGCGATCTGGGTTGACACGAAAGGAGCTAGCAGGTCGACAAAGCTGCACAGGCGTCGCCAGGGGTCTTGCCACACGAGTCCAGCCGCCTAATCTGCCCCCAAGCGTACCCGCCTGTTGCCTCACACCTAACCGACCCACCGCCGCCGCCGCACTACCGGCCATCAGCCACAATCTCTCCCAGCTCGCCATGTGTGTGTGTGTGTGTGTGTATGTGTGTGTGTGTGTGTGTGTGTGTGTAAAGGTAAACGTGTGTGTGTGTGTGTGTGTGTTGGTCGACGTGCGCAGACATCAAAACGCTGACATTACAATATCAAGTCTGCCTCTTTAAAATTAATGTTTCTTCTGCGCCTGCCAAGCGGCGGCAATTTGCCAATTGCTGATGCCATTGCATTTGTTTTACACAACGAACGATTGATTACGTAGATAATCAAGCTTATGTAGATTTGTTAATTCTCATAGAGGTATCTTGTGAGGTTTAATATTTAGATGTTGTAGATGTCGTCATCCAGTTCTGATGGCGCTTGCTTCATGTTGTTGATGTTGTTTCCGCGTTAAACGCCAGAGTCTTTGCATCTGTTGTTCATGTTTTTGAATTAAAACTATGAGCTACTGTAGATTATAACATGTAAGCAGACTTAGAACTTGAGGTATATATTCAGGTTATTGTAGTATAGAACAATGTTTTATTCGATATAATTGAGGTTAGTGAAGCATTTGCAGGTCGGGGAGCTCTCTCTGTGCGCTCTCTCTCTCTCGCGCGCTCTCTCGCTTTCTCTGTGCGCGCTTCCACTCACGGAGCGCTGCATTTGTTTGCAAACACTGGCTCAGGCACTGAAGCTCGCCCTCGCCCTTGCTCTTGCTCTTGTTACTGGAAGAAAAAAGAACTCGGGTTCTCTTGTGGGACCAGGCTGTGACCATCGGCAGTTACCTTGGACGTGTCAAATAGCCACTGACGCCCAGACGCCAGCTCTTTCCGTCGCCGCGATCGTTTGCAGGTCAGTGTGCGGGTTCACTTCATGTGCAACGGCTCGCACAAAGCGCCCCCGCTTCGAAAACTCGACAAAGGGTCTGCACACCATTGACACCCCTGCCTTGTTCTTGTCTGCTTCCACTTAGATCTTCACTCACTGGGAGCATGGCTGGCCAAATGCCTCCGGAACGGGTGTGTGTCACGCCGTGCCACGACCCGTTGTCTGTGTTTGCCCTTGCGATGCAGCCTCCTTCTCCCGTGGCCTTCCCGACCGTCTTTGTCGTTGCCAAACGGACTCATGACCTTGATTTGGTGGGATTCGAACCCCTTGCTACTGGACCATGACAGCCCTTGTGTGCTGGCTGGATGACCAAGATTGGCATGCACAGTGGCAAATGGCAAGCACGGTGTGTACGGTTGTGCTAAACCTGCGAATTGTTGGACTGAATTGCGCCCCTTCTTAGCGGCGCACTTGAGTACCGCACTCGCTCAGCACACCCTCATTGCGTGTCCCACGTCCAGATACTTTGTCTTGACCCCCAGTGCGCTCAGCTACTTTGCCGATGTGGGTGGAAAGTATAAAGGTGTGCCGTCCTCCATGCGTTGTCTGGTCCTCACACCAGTGCCTATGTTTTGACCCATGCTCTGACGACGTACTCCATGGTTCAAACAGGCGCCATCCCTGTCAAGGGCGTGATCAGCATCGACGGTGTCCGACCCGGTGCTCCCATCGCTCAAGAGGCCTGCACCGTGGCGGCAAAGCGTCCGGTGGGGGACCACGCCATCAAGGTACAACAGGCCATCCTCTCATTACACGCCACAACTCTATCGCCATGCTCTGAATCAGCCAGCCCGTCCCGTGCTTTCAAGACTCATAATGTCCCGCGCCTCCCACTTTCCCCTTTTCAGATCACTGCCAAGGTAGACGGAAATTACCGCAGCTTTTATCTTGAAACGCCCAGTGACAAGGACTTTAGCATCTGGCTCAAGACTTTGCAAGCAGTCAAGGTTCGCTTTGGCACCAGCAGACGTCTCTATCTCGCAATTCGCTGCCCTTGATGACTGTTGGCAATTTGACGTGCAGCAACTTCTGCCTCACCTGATGTTTTTTTTTTTTTTTTTTTTTTTTTTTTTTTTTTTTTTTGTTTTCGATCCAGGATGGTAAAATTGGACAGGCCGGTGGAGCACAACAGTCCAGCAAAGCTGCTCCTGCGGTAGGTGCATCATCGAGCACTTTGCAATTTCTTGTGCACTCTCAGCCCTGCTGTCAGAACGTTATGCACCACCCTCAGCTTTTTCCTTCGTGCTTCTGGTCGCTTGCACCTGCAGGGCCCAACCCCGACACTCATTCCCAAATCAGAGCAAGCCGGTCGGCTCGATATTTCACGCCAGCCTTGGTGGAAGCCCAAGTGGACCGAAGAGCAAGCGGCACAGGTTCTGACTCAGGGTCCTGAGGGGGCCTTCTTCCTCACTGAGACCCCCAACAAGAAGCACTGCTTCACCGTCAACTTGCAGACAGGGAACAAGGTGGTCAAATTGATCCTCGTGTTTCGTAAGCAGGACGGTCGCAACTACTGGTGCCTAGGCTTGATGTTCTTCGAACACATCCTGGACTTTGTCATGCATTACTCTCGTCGGCCCATTAACCTCAAGGCCATCAACAAGCGCGTGAGTGTTCGTTCTTATCTACCACACTGGCGACGTCAAGCCTTTCCTCCCCTCTCCGTCTTTATCCCTTGTCTTTCTTGTCAAAAATCGCCAACGCATCGTTTCACGTGGCTGGAGTTTGCTTTCTCCTGACCTACAGATTGCGCTGAGCTTGGCCAATACCCGCGAAGCTCTGGCCAAGTTCAAAGCCGCGCAGCGCCGCAGTAGCTCCGGCACTAGCAGTCACAAGGCGTCAGTGTCCGACGATACGGAGGAGGCCCCAAAAGTGAAGCTTGGTCCAGAATTGGCTGCCATTGCCCAGTCCGTCAAAGAGATTGCCGGTCAGATAGAAAACTTGAGGACCGGTCTGGCTGAGCACGAAGCCAGCCTGTCCGACTTTGGTGAAAACATCAATTCCAGTCGAGTCTCGGCCGAGATCATCAACTCCACAGTCCTCCAAGCTTTGGAACACGCTCAGAGCCGCATCATTGATCAAGAGGAGCGCGTGGCCAACATGCAAGCACTCATAGATGCTGGCGACGTGTGTGCTCCAGACCCCATGATGGCTGACGCGGTTCGAGATCAGTTAGAGGCCGCTCGCAGTCAGGTTCAGGACGTTCAGCAACTCTTTGATGCCAATGCCAAGGCCCTTGAGGCTGCCCTTGCTCGCGCCGAAAGCATGGTGGAGAAAGCCAACCGGGCCGTCGAACCGGCCAAGGGCATGCTGCAACCGGTCAGCTACATGCTGGAGCTTGCTGAGAAGACTCTTGCCCAGGGGGGGCACCCCGGTGATGTGAAAGCCAACTCCTCTGTCATGCTAGACCAAGCCGCCAACACCCTGGAGCAGACTGGCCAAAGTCTAGAACAGGTCCGCGCTTGCCTCGAGGCAATTGATGGTCTTATGCAGATGGATTACAACGTCAACGAGGTCCTTGACGAGGTTGACGAGACACTGGACGACGTACTCGGTCCTGTACAGGGCGGTGAAGAGGGTGTTGATGCCCCCGTTGATGACATTTCTGCTTATGTGCAAGACAATGCGAGCGATGCTCCCGCCCCAGAGGCCAATGAGGTCCAGGGCCAGGAGGGGCATGGGGATGCGGGTGCAGATGATGACGATGACGATGATGACGTGATTGACATCATGTTGGGCGCGCCTTCCCGCCAACTTGACCCCAACAACGTACCAGCGGGGCAAATTGCTGACCCCACCTTGCACCAAGCCATGACATCGCTCTCCAAGGGTGACACTTATTCATTGGACGCCGATGAAGCTGCCAATGCGCGTGAGCAGGAACAACGCAAAGCAGCTGCGGTACGTCAGGCCCCGCCTGCGGCATTTCGCTGCTATATCTCAGTCTGTGTTTTTGTGAAAGGGTGCATCGCCTCAATGTTTCGATGCGTTTTGATTTTATTTCATTTGTTTTGTTTTTTTTCTTGTTTTTTTTTGCTTTTTTCTTTGTGGCGCACTCAGACGGCCCGAGTTGAGTCTGACGAGCGGGAGGTGAGGACATGGATTGAGGATTGCTTGCAGCGCGCTCTCGGCACCGAGCCCCTAGCCGAGACTTTGCATGATGGAGTTGTTCTTTGTGAGGTATGCGCCTGGTTTGGACCGTCAACTGCGCGAAAGTACCCGGGTATCTTTCTTTGCTCGCTCCTGGCATCGAAGTGAATTAGCACCTGTCTCTGACGCTTTGCGAGCTTGGCTAGGTTATGAATGCGTTGATGCCAGGCGCCGTCTCCCACATGAACCGCTCCAAAATGACATTTCAACAAATGGAAAACATCGGTTTTGCCTTGTCAGCCATGGCCAACTATGGACTGCGGGATGAGTACAGCTTCCAGACGGTTGATCTGTTTGAGCAGCAGAACATGCCTGGCGTCATCAATGCCCTGGTTCATCTCAAAAGCCTGGCGAGCTCGGTAAGTCAGAGTGCACTGCGGATTTCATCATGACTGGATTGGATGTATGAGCAGAATGCTTTCTCATGCTCCTTGTATTGGCCGGTGCCATGCAAAATAAATAAATAAATAAATCACAAATAGAAGGGATTTGTTCCTGAAACATTTGCCAGTAATACGGCCGCTGCTGCTGCTCACGTGGCGGACGAACGTGCGGCCGAGGCCGAGGCTGAGAACGTGGCACAGGCCAAGGTGGAGGCGGTCAAGGCCGCGCATGTGGCCGATGATCAAGCTGCCGAGGCTGCCGCCATGACACAAGCTGCTGCTGCTGCTCACGTGGCGGATGAGCGTGCGGCCGAGGCCGAGGCTGAGAATGTGGCACAGGCCAAGGTGGAGGCGGTCAAGGCCGCGCATGTGGCCGATGATCAAGCTGCCGAGGCTGCCGCCATGACACAAGCTGCTGCTGCTGCTCACGTGGCGGATGAGCGTGCGGCCGAGGCCGAGGCTGAGAACGTGGCACAGGCCAAGGTGGAGGCGGTCAAGGCCGCGCATGTGGCCGATGAGCAAGCTGCCACAGCGCAGCCATGACACAATTGCTGCTGCTGCTCACGTGGCGATGAGCGTGCGGAAGAGGCCGATGCCTGCAGAATGTGGCACAGCAAAGGTGGAGCTCGGTCAAGGCTGCTATCATGTTTCCGATGATCAAGCTGCCGAGGCTGCCGCCATGACACAAGCTGCTGCTGCTGCTCACGTGGCGGATGAGCGTGCGGCCGAGGCCGAGGCTGAGAACGTGGCACAGGCCAAGGTGGAGGCGGTCAAGGCCGCGCATGTGGCCGATGAGCAAGCTGCCACAGCGAGCACAACGTCATCAATTGGTGATTCAGGCCGTGGCATGAGCATGTCCGGTAAAAGTCTGCCTATGCCTGCAAAGTATCGTAGCAAATAAAAGCTCGGCATGGCCTCTATCATTGTTTCGTATTGTCCAGCGTCGATTGTAGTGATGGCCGGTTCAGCTTCTTTGACAATGCTGGCTACGCATCAATTAAACTTAGTTGCACACTTGTCTCCATTCACGCAGAACACTCGTGTGCTCTGCGCAGGATGTTTGAGCTACTCGTACCCATACTTGGCACGCACACACACACACACACACACACACACACACACACACACGCGCGCGCGCGCGCGTGAACAGCATCCACTCCACTTTTTCTCAGAATTCATTTATGTACTCACAGGACTCAAGACCAGGCGCCAAGCTGAGTTCTGAAGATCCGTTTTGCAACGGATTTCAGCGAGCTAGCTCTACGGCCAGCTGTACGATAAGTGCGAGAGCTGCACCCAGCAAGCACACGAGTACAGCTCGTTTTAACGTATCCTTGTGCAAGTAAGAGCTCAGTGCGTAGCCCAAAATAATTGCCGGGACAAGGCCAGCCGTAAGACAAGCGCCCACGTCGAATTGGATGACACCGGGCCTCAGGGTGACATAACTAATGGTGGCCGCTGTGGCAATGGGTAGCTGAATCACTTGAGCGCACCTTGGGGCATAAGAGACGCAAGGTCAGAAGCAACGCCGGACGTCTTTCAAAGCAGCATGCTTACAAAGTTGAGCTACGCACCCTAAGGCTTCTACGATATCGAGCTGCAGCATGACCAGGATGGGTAACAAGAGCACTGGCCCTGAGCTTCCCGTCCAAGCAGACCCAAACCCAACACCCAGTCCAATGACAACGAGCAACCAACGAGACCTGTACACATGCAAAACATTGTGATGATCCCGTTGAGACATATACACATCCGTGCGACAATGGGATTGGTGAGCGCGGCTCACTTGGTCCGAGCCAAAGCAGTTGAGTCCGGCTCTTGACCAGGACTAGCCAAGATGCCGTGAGATGGTGACACTGTTTCTGTTACTGAGGAAAGCTCCAGCACCTCATGTGATGCTACAAAATCTTGTGCCTGGTCTGGAGCGGCCGAGTTGTTGTTGGATGGCAACATTTCACTTGAGATCGCTTCGGAAGGGGTGTTTCGCCGTTGATGGCAATCACGATAGAGTGAAAAGACAGTGGTTAGCAGAATGCAGCCAAAGAGCACTGCCTTGATGGCTAGATCTGGCACGTAGGTCAACGTGAAAGCTCCCGCAAAGGCACCCTGCAATCCCATGATAAAGCGCGGGCAAGCATGCAGTGGAGCTTTGAGTAGCTGAGAAGGGAGGCAGAAAGGAGGAGAGAGCAAGGCTGATGCTTGGCTTCGACATACCGGCAAGGCCCCAAGGATGAGCCAGCTGGCCGTGTGCCAGTTGACGCCCACTTGCCATTGATAGACAAAACCACCGGTGATGCCGGCGAAAATGTAGGCAAACAAACACGATGCAATGGCTTCTTGAAGCTAGAAGTGGGTAGCAAGTGGTGGAGGGACGGCAGTGAGATAGCAAGAGTGTGGGCTCAACGGATATTACACGAGCGAATGTGTTCGTGCTTCTCACCTGAACTTCTGGCAGCTGAATGAGAGCTGGCAGCAAGATAATACCGCCAACACCTGAGAGCGAGCGAAACCAGAGTGGGTTTGCTGAGGCACAGGCTGAGGAGCACCCTTTGAAGGCGGTCAAACCAACCTATAGAGCCAATGAAAAGGCCAGAAGCAGCACCAATGCCTACAGCAGCTCCCAACACAGCTGCACTCGTCATGGCGTCGACATTCACTCTGAGATCCTTCCTCTCTGCGCGAATACCTCAAAGAGCCACCATGCGCGATCCGGCCCGGCCCCTGCAATAACTACCTTTTTCACATGCAGAAGCTCTATGTTTTTATAACCAACGTGTTAAAGTATTGTGACATTATCTGCATTTACCGGCAAAGGAATCTACGAAAAGGTGCTATTGCCACCCTTTTAACGTCAGCGGTTTTG